>NC_039285.1:1224822-1332322 GCF_003368295.1 Carassius auratus
TTTGGGCGTATTATAAAGTCATTATTGTGAATCAGGGGAATGAAGACTATAATGTGTCTTGTCTGAACGGCGAGGGGCGAATCTACAAATGTATAATATATGAACAAAGTCAAAGTTACATGCAATCTGAGCCTTCATAAAAATAATCATAATGATATTCATCCATTGGCAGCTGTCACTAAAAAACACTGGGCTTTAGAATTTGTTTAGAATAGCACATCAACTACTATTTAAAATATTACAAAATTAAACAAACAAACAAATTCAAATTAATAAAAAAAATGTATACAGATTAAGTAATTAATAAATTGAAATAAATTAATTAAAATCTTTGTTTAGAATGGCACATTTGAAAAAAAAAACTATAATATTAAAAAATGTATTAGAATAAATAAATGAATTAAAATACACATCACCTACTATTTAAAAATTAAAATAAAATAAATTAAATAAATAATTTACAATTTATTAAAATACATACATTAATGTATGAAAATAAAAACATTTAAAAATTAAAAATATTTCAATTAAATAAATTAATTTCAATTTTATGTTTAGAATGGCACGTTACTAAATATTTTAAATTTTTTTTTTATTAAAACATATTTAACTGATCCATCAAAATTTCTTAAAATAAAAATGTAATTAATTAAGAGAGATGATTTAAAATAAATAAAAGAAATAATTAAAATGTTTGTTCAGAATGGCAAAAATAATTTCATAAACACACACACACACACACACACACATACATTAAAATACATTATAATAAATTAATTAATTAAAATCTTTGTTTAAAATACTACATCACCTACTTTTTTTATTTTTATAAATAGAACAAACCCATTGAAATAACTACATTAATGAATGAAATTATGAAAATATTTTTTTTTTATAAAAACATATTTAAAATAAATGAACAATTTTTGTATTTTTAGAACAGCACATGATCTACTAATTATTACAGTTCCTCACACACAGTGTTCACTGCACACTGCACTTGTGATTGTCCATCAATATATTGTGTATAGTATACAAACTGGAAATGAATGAGTAGTATTACAGCACGTCTAGACAATGAGGGTGTTTGATTCTTTATTAACATGCTTTTAGAGCCTGTCTGCTGTGTGCATATTTATATTACATATTCACATTTGCACATTCACTTTTTAAGTTCGCAAACCGTCTTGCATCCCTTAAATACGCTGTTAAACCCAGTTTCTTCCTCCTCCTGCAGACTTCAGTCTATGTCTACAAGCCTAGATTGAGTAGATTTGTGTTTTTGAAGAACCTCAGGGAGCTCTGTGTCATCCTGAACATCACGCTCTTCATCCAGAACATCTGATCTCTGTGACACCAGCCATAAATCAGAGCAATCCCAGATGCAGATATTAATAGAGACGGACTCCCTGGCTTCACTCAATAAACACACACAGACGGCCCATCAACCGAAGCTCCACGGACGGCTCCGAAACGATCCCGCACACAAAGCTCAGAGACATCGTTTGTGAGAGGGACTGCTTCAGCTCTTAAAAACAGTCACTCAATTAAAACTTGGATGGTTTGCTCAGATTGAGTCACGCAAAAAGCCTTCATCAGAGTTTGAGTTAATAACATGCTGACTAACTGGATTCACTTACAATAAAATAAATAGAATGGCATATCACCTACTATTTAAAAAAATAAATACTTTAAAATTAAAATTAATATATAGATAAATATATAAATGTTTTTATTAACTGATTGACATGCAGTCAAACACATGTAATGATAAATAATCTAAATAATCAATATAAAGACAGCAAATTTCATGTATGCCAAATTACTGAAATAATAAAAAAACTGAATATTTTAAAAATGATTAAGATCCTGTCACTGAAATAAGGAATAACAGGTTATAATATATATCACATGGATCACAATCGATTTCAAATCACTAATACGTGTGTGTGTGTGTGTATATATATATATATATATATATATATATATATATATATATGTGTGTGTGTGTGTGTGTGTGTGTGTGTGTGTGTATATGTGTGTGTGTGTGTGTGTGTGTGTACAGGTATGTATGTGTATATATATATGTGTGTTTGTATGTGTGTGTATATGTACACTGTAAAAAATAAGTGTAATTTTAACTGTAAAATTTTGTAAAAACGCTACAGAAAAAAACTGATAATAGGTTAACAGTAAGTTCCCGTACTATATACAGGGAAAAACTGTAAAAGATCTAACAAAGCATTTAATGTAAATTTACAGTAAAATTCTGTTAATTATACAGCTTTTAGAAGTAAAAAAAAGAACAAATCAATGTATAATTTACAGTCTAAAACTGTAAACTGATATTCCCAGAATTCCCTGCGTGACACTCCACGTTTGAAAGTATTTTGTTTAAATAATCATGTTTTTTAAATAGTTCTTGTTATCAGTTATGTACATTTGAGCTTTATGTTACATCTTCTGTTGCTTAATGAAAGTTGTTTGCATTATTTAAGTATCACGTGTGTTACCATGATGGTGTTTTGTGTTTCCATAAATGTGCACCTTCTATATGTTAATATATACTTCTGCTTGTGGTGAAGCTACTTGTGATGAGCTTTGATACTTCATGTGGCTTTCTCTTATACAGTACCATCTTTATTATTATGGTGGTTGTCAGTATTTTCAAGGTACAAAACAGATTTAATTTTGTGTGTTGTTGAATTTACTGGTTTATATTCACATTTTCTTGTTTGTAAATTACAGCTTTATATTGTAAAATTAACAGTTTTTGACGTAAATGTGTTTACAGTTTTCTGTATTTTTACAAAATTATTCTGGCAACCACAGCTGCCAAAAAGTTTTTGTAAAAACAACAAGAAATTTTTTACAGTGTATATATATATATATGTTTGTGTGTGTGTGTGTGTATTATTTTTATATCTTATTTTTCAAACTTTACTCATATTTGCTAGCTAAGATCAATCACATAAATATGAAGAGAATATGATACAAAGTGCCATCCATAAATTTTATATGTATGTATTTATGTAAATAAGGAGTAACACTAAAGACTGAATCTAAAACGACACATAATTAAGAACTCCATTAAAGGAGCAGTTCACCCAAAATACAAAAAGTCATCAAAGTCATAATTTTGTTGGTTTTGTGTGGCATTTTTGAAGGTCTGAAGTGTTTGAGTTCTAATTATATTATTGTGTATATTTGTTTTTTATTAAAATTAATGTACTAAAATAATAATAATTGTTTTTTTTTTTCAATTACATATATTATATTATAATAATTATAATAACTTATATTAATCTTTTTTTGCAGTGGTGTTGTCTTGGCATTTGACCATTGAAGGTCAGGCGTTTTTTAGAATTATTAAAATAAATATACATTAATAATAATAATAATAATAATAATAATATTTTTGTTGTCATGTTCTTATTAAATTTTTTAATACATTTAGATTTATTAAAATAAATTCACATAATAATAATAATTTTTCATTTCCTTTTATTGTTATTATTTTATTTTATAATTTTATAATAATAATTGTATTTTGTTATTATGATTATTTTTGTATTAATTTGTCTTAATTGTCTTGTCTTAATTAATTATCTGGCATTTTTGAAGGTCTGAAGTGTTTAAGTCATAATGATATTTCTCTGTATATTCTTTTTAGAATGATTAAATGAAATGTAGACAGTGAATGCGTTTTAAATCGATGGAAAGACGTCCTCTCACCTCCTCCCATTGATGAATGTAGCGTATGAGCCGCGAGAGCCGCAGAAGTCGCAGCAGACTGAGGATCTTCGCGAACCGTACGATGCGCAGAGCTCGCGCCGTCTTGTAGAAATCCGAATCGATGCGCGTCTCCACAATGAGGAAGATATAGTCCACGGGGATGGAGGAGATGAAGTCCACCACGAACCACGAGCGCAGATATTTGATCTTGATCCGCTGAGGGTCCAGAATGATCTCCGCGTTGTCCTCCTTTACGATCCCCGTGCGGAAGTTCAGCACCAGGTCCAAGAGGAAGAAGGTGTCGGAAACCACGTTGAAGACGATCCACGGCGGCGTGTGCTCGTCCTTGAAGAAGGTGATGCCCACGGGGATGACGATGAGATTTCCCACCATCAGGAGGAGCATGGTGAGATCCCAGTAAAACCTGGAGGAGAATTACAGCCAGAAGTCAGTGCATTCAAAAACTGTAAAATGTAGTGTCAATGTCAATGTCTGTTAAATCCAGAATTAGACGTTTTTAACTCAAAAACATAGTGTCTATAATCTACAGTAGGTGGCCAGACTATCTGGGCCTTACCGCCGCACATACCGCCGGCGCGGGTGCCGCGGCGGTAACTGTAATTCAGTCGCGTGTTAAAATCATTCGCGAAACTACCGCCAGGTGGCGCATATTCATCTGTGAATATTAAATATGAAATATATTAAATATTTAAACTATAGTGTTTTTCTTTCATTTTCCGTGACTGAAGCAGTCAAATGTAACACATCAGCAAGGCAAAACTGACGTCTATTTGCGAAAATGTGCCCGCGGCGGTTAAAAAGGGCCTTTTGAACGGCTACTTAGTGTATAATAACACTTCCTCCAGTGAAGAAAAGTGCACCTGCTGTTGTCTCTCACATTAAAATCCAGTCGCAGATTTATTTACAGCTGTTTAAACGCTGCTTGATCTGTGCAGATTTCTCTCCTGATTCAGACCAGAACACTTTATCACCGGAGGAAGTGTTATTATGGATTGATGTTTGTTTCCCACAAAGTGTATTTTGCTCATCTTATTAAAAACAACATCCAAATTGGATCATTTTTAGAACTTTAAAGTGCGGAAAATAGTTTTGGAATGCTTGAAAGTCACTGAAAAATGCTTGAATTTCTCTCTCAAAAGGTTTTACAAACCCTAGAACATCTAACTATTTCTATCACAACACCATGGCTATAGGAAGCGTTACTACTTCTGGTTTTGTGCGTCAGCGCTGTTTGATTGGTTTATAACGGAGAATTATGTGCAGAGTTTAAATGCTTCTCGCTAAATCTCGCAGCCAGTGTTGCAAGACTGGGCAGTTTTGAATTGAAATGAGCGAATGGACAATATTGGGGCTGGTTTGGGGGTTTTCAAACATTTAAACTGGGTTTATTGGTTAACAAACAAACCCAAGTGGGCCACTGCTGATTCGGCTGCTGCTGACTATAGCACTTTTAGTCAATAACTAGGGAGCTAGTTTCAGATCACAAAGCCAGAGTGGATTACGTTACACAGTAAAGAGTTGGACAGGGATATGACTCTCAAAACGTGAATTATACCTGTGCTGTGGAGGGAGATGACACGAAAGCTCTAATATTTTAAATCTGAAAACAGAGCACAATTTAATAATTTAATCAGAATCTAAACTGAATATGGCACTATTCCATGCATCTTTTTAAACACCTTTTGATTGTGTAAAGTTCTGTATTTTGTTAAAACATGTTACTGTTGGATTATCATAGAGTGTGTATCAATAAATGGCACAGTTTTGACTGTCATGGTGTGTGCATGAATGAGTGTGAAATGCCTGCTAAATCACATTGCTTTTTTTCAGTCACTTATATTGAGCACTTTTTCTTTTCAATTGGCTTATTTTGACCATTCACATTAAAAATTATGCATGTTGTTTTTTGTTTTTTGTTTTTTTGAGTGTATTGGTTGATTTCTTGATTGCCATTTTGACATTTAAATTGCTTTCTCATTTTAAAAAAAAAACAACAACAACAAAAACAAACGGTCACATTCTCGAGCCCTGCTGCACCACTAAAAATCTTCGATCAAACAATATTGTTTTTGACTTCAAACTAGCTCAAAGGGACATATTTGTAATGTTTTATAACTATACTATCATTAGAAATGTTCACACTTCAGTTCTTTCTGGTCATTTAATTACAAACATGCATCAAAGCATATACTAGATCTGAAATAAACCACTGTGGGGGAAAAAGCATAGATCAGATCCGCTGGCATATCTGGTGACAAGTTAAGAAGATTTAATTTCTTGTTACCAGTATACAGCATGTTTTGGATGCTTTCATACTGGTTTAGCGTTGCTCAATCTGGTTTACATGCCACAACACCATCTTGTCCTGCTTGGTTTTCACTCTGTATTCTTATCTTGTTTTCTAGCACAAATATCTAAACATTCTTAAACCAAGATAAAATTATTTAAAATGCACAACGGCAAATAAGAAAATAAGTCTGAAAATGAGGTTTATCCTTAAAACAAGAATAAATATTTGCCAGTGGGGTCAGAAAAGCTCAAATGTACTCAGTCTCAAGTTTAAGTTTCTGATCCCGCTGGTAGATATTTGCTTTTTATTTAAGCATCAAACTCCCTCCGTTTTGATGAATTTCATAAAGAATGTTTAGATACTTGTACTAGAAAACCAGACAAAAATACAAAGTAGCACTTTTTGCAGTGTAAAAGCAGAATTTCCCATTTAAAATCAATAAAAGACATTCTTGAGAACCAGATTCAAAAAGTTGCCAAAAAGTGAGTCATTCATGCAGAATCAGCAACACATAAATTCATATCCAGATTTTTCATGAGCTCACATAAATCACATAAAACATTGCACATCATCACAATGCATTGTTATTCAGAATGCAAATGCATGCATGTACCTTTGTGACTAAGGAAATGCATTTTGGCAATAAATTCAAATTCTGTTTGCTGAGGATTCAGCTTATGAATCGCAAGCAGGATGCACTTGAGATTTCAGCCATGAATTATGTTCAGAAAGTCATGACGCTGAATTCCTCACCGATCTCAGAGGTAAACACAGGAGTTTAATGCATGCAGCGCGACCTCTCACAGCCTCAGGAGCGTCCACACGTATGTGTGTTTGTGTGTGTGTGTGTGTGTGTGTGTGTGTGTTTAGATATAAATTGCACTCTTGGCCCAGGTGGTAATTGAATCTAGATTGGCTCTGTAGTTGGGTGATATATCGTCGCGGCTCTATAGATTGCATACAGAGAGAAGGTCAGTGTGGTGTACGGCTCATCCGGTTCTGGTTGATTTACCCTCCCAAGTTTAGGAAGCCCATAAAATCCATCGTCAGTGTGAAAGCCAATTTAAAGCAGGCCGGGCAAAGTAAACAAAGGCAGTTCGATTTGCTGGTATTTGAGATTTTCCACTGAATTTAATTTATTATTTCTTTTAACATTCAGATATTTGTGGACGAATCAAGGCATCTTGATTAAACACAAATTATAGTAAAATAACACACACACAACAAACTGTCTGTGATGCTTGAGCTGTGATGTGGATGGAATACCACACACACACACACACACACACACGGAAAACACTGACAGTAATTGGAATTCTTCAAAGTAGCGAGGGAATCCGGCGATTCGGATCGCTGTCAGGGTGTGTGTTATATTTAGTGAGACGTTTCTGATACTGTTCACTTCAGCTGAGGTATAAAACCCAGGAGAACCTCACACACGTCACAGGAACAGCACATTCAACACTCACAACATTTGTTCTTCAGCCTTAGTATTTCCCGACACACACACACACACACACACACACACGTTTGTTTTGTGTAAAGTGTGTTCATCCCATAGGTGTAATGGTTTTTATTCTGTAGAAACTGTATATTCTATGGCCCTTCACCAACCCTACACCTAACCCTAACCCTCACAGGAAACTTTCTGCATTTTTACTTTCTCAAAAAAAACTCATTCTGTATGATTTATAAGTGTTTTGAAAAATGGGGACATGGGTTATGTGCTCATAAGTCACCCTCTCCTTGTAATACCTGTGTCATACCCGTGTCATTATACAGAGTTGTGTCCTGATATGAGACAAAAACAAGAGCACACACACACACACACACACACGCGCACACACACACACACACACATCAGGGTCTTCTATAAAGTTGAATCTCAGTGAGTTGGACACGGTGTAAGAGAAAGACTAATTCAGAGCGGCACTTTATACTGCAGCTGTCTGATACATGATCTAACATCCCCTCTCTCTCTCTCTCTCTCTAATGTGTCATGAGTGTGTGTGTCTGTGTGTGTGTGTGTGTGTGTGTGTGTGTGGCCAGATGGCGAATCCCCACTTCTGAGTGGGATTCTTCAAACAAACAACAAACTTGTGAGCCAACAAGCACCTCACAAACAAACACAGCGAGAGCAAAAAAAAATGCATTATTCAGGAGGAGCTGCTTATAATTCATGTTCAGGTGTTGTTATGTGGTTGCTAGGGCATTGAAAGTGGTTGCTAGGGTATTTTGGTTGTATTTGTTGGTTTGTATTATAAAATCTGTAAATATTTCTTTAACATTTAGCATTTGTGTCATGCATTGCAACACTTAATCGTGGTAAAATCAATGCAATGCAGACTGACCGTAAACGTACCGTCTATAGAAGCAGATAAAACGACACGCTCTCTCACGTATACATTCACTCTACCCCCCTTGTGCAACCATGACTCCTGCATGTTTTCCATGATGACAGCCAGCTGGAGAGAGAGAGTGTGTGTATTTGTGTGTGTGTTTTTGTGTGTGTGTGTGTGTGTGTGTGAGAGAGAGAGAGAGAGAGAGAGAGAGAGAGAGAGAGATGCTTGTGTGTCCTCCAGAAGTTTGCGCTCTGAAAGTGAACGACGCCTTGTGGTGCCATCCCAAAGAAGTTCAAAATCACTCTCACGGACCTTTTCCTGAACTGTGTCCAGCTGGTGGAATGACCTCCCAATCTCAATTCGATGAGACTTTACTCATTTTCAAAAAACATCTAAAGACTCATCTTTTTCGCCTGCACTTAACCAACTAATACTAGCACTTTTCCTTCTTTTGTTGTCTTTTCCTTTATATAAAAAAAAAAAAAAAAAAAACACCTGGCATTAAACATTCATAAAAGCTCTAGACAAAGTTTTCAGCTATATAATGGTTATAAATAAAAACTATAACAGCAATATGCATGCTTGCATGAATAATAACAACTGAAAAAATTATCCACCTCATAAATATAGTAAAGTATTAACAAACTTCGATGCAATAAATAGGGTATGATTTAAAAATGAGCATCCCTCCAAAAACATCTACATTTCTGTCTCTTTTCAAGTGTTAGTGTATATAATTAGTTGTATTTATATGGGTAATTATAGCACAATTCTCAGAGGTGGGTAGAGTACCCAAATACTTTACTCAAGTAAAAGTAAAAGTAATTCTAGAAATATTTACTCAAGTAAAAGTAAAAGTGCTAGTCTTGAATAGTTACTTGAGTAAGAGTAAAAGAGTATCGGATAAAAAATCTACTCAAGTAGTTAGTTACTAGTTACTTTGGGTCATATATACGGAGCCTATTTTTATTTAGATAAAATGTATGTAATGTATGTGTGTGTGTATAAATGTATATATTTCATCAGCCTTTACTCCAATTTATGTAATTTATTATAAAACCCTGTCTGTTTACTTAAGTAACAAATATAGGTGTCATGCCATAACATATTTTTAATACGACTGGCTTTATATTAAATGTGAATTTAACATTGAAAGTTAATGTGATATAAATATTGCAACTAATCTTTCATTGTTCAGAAAGAGAGCAAATAACATTTACATGATTAAAGATCATTTTCACTGAATGTCTAGATTTCAATCACTCTCAGAAACTCCTGTTAAAATCACTGAAACTGTTAACACTGTGAAATCAATATCTTAATTATAGTTTCGTACACACATCTGCACTTTGTTGTTTCTGACGAGAGAATTCGGCAGAAAGAGGTCTCCATTCAGTGAGCGAGTGAAGGAAGCATCGGCATTTTAGCGATGACTCATCTGAACACCTCTGATTGGCCATTGCATTCAAAAGCTCAACAGAATCTTGTGTGATTGGTTATAATGCGCAGCGCTGTAAAAACGCGTCTGTCTCTGGCTCAGCGCCAGCAAGCGATCACAGATCTGAATTTAGCAGCTGATATGACTTGTTGAACGTACTCGCACCGGTGTGATTGTATTAAAATTAATAAAATCTTAATCGGCTATTTTTTTGTCTTTTGGAAGCTGCATTCAACTTGACTCCCCTCTGTTATAAGCCACACACGTACAACAAACTAATGTCACAGTGGTATCGTGTACTGTAATAGAATGTAGCCCAAGTTATTACCTGTTAAACAGTAGACAGCACACGTGGTGTTCATCTAATAAGGATCTCCATCGCAAGCAAATAATAGCCTTTGTAGATTTGCTTTCAATTCAGTGCAGTTCCATAGCCCCGTTTTCAGCGCTGCTGATATTCTTAAACGTTACAACTCTGAGTGAACCGCTTCAGACGCTCAGCTCGTGAGGCAGGGAGCTGAACGACTCATTCAAACTGATTCATGAACCAATTCACTCGTTTGCCAATTGGTTTGATCAAGCCTTTGAACAGAATTGACTCAAAAGAATGAGTCATTCGCGAATGGGCATCGCTCATTGCCCAGAGAAAAGTAGACGGCGTGTTTGGAATAAACTGAAGCATTTATAACATTTATTGCTTTAAGATAAAGTAACGAGAGGGGCGTCGCCCACAGTAACGAAGTAAAAGTACAGATTTTTCCCAAAAAAATTACTCAAGTAAGAGTATAAAGTACCCATCTTTAAATATACTCCGAAAAGTATTAGTTACCCCGAAAAATTACTCAAGTAAATGTAACGAAGTAAATGTAACTCGTTACTACCCACCTCTGACAATTCTACAGTATGATAAGGGGGTTATTATAGAAACCCTCTCTCTTCATATGCAACACATTACCATTGGTAAGATTTTTTATCCACCCTTAAATGAGATATATTGTGATGCTGCACCTTTAAGAACATGCTTTACAAGTGACAGCATTTTACTCTTTTTCGTGCAATCGAATGAAGGTAAGAAAAAGCATGAATTTATCCAATTCATCAATTTGTAGGTAGCAGAAGTCACAAAAGCACAAAAGCAAGAGTTTAGGTTCACAAACATTTTGCAAGCATGGAGAAGGCATGTGAGACAGCTTGTCTCCTCTTTATCAACACAGTGAAACACAGAGGACATTAGCTACACTGTTAAACCCGCTTCAGCAGATAAACAGAACGACAAGTCTATAAAGATACACTTAACCCCACTGAGGAACCAAGTACACACTTCAGAAGAGCTCAACACCTCCACTAACACACAACAGAATTTAAGGACACGCTCACAAATGTTCCCTTTGAGAAAAGGCTGCAAGAATAGATGCGGAAAGAAATACCGAAAGATGAAAAATACACTATCATTTATGCTTAATTAAAATAAGGATCAAATGCGCATAAATCACTATAAAATATGGAATATGCAAAGTATTATTGAAGCCTACTATAATTACTATAAAATACACGAGAACAATATAATAATATAAATAATGTATAAATATACGCTATATAGTTTCTGTATTTAGTTTGTCTAATTTCATTTAAATATACCTAAAAATATAATATAAATAATAATATAATGAAGAATACATTCTGTAATTGTTCACTATAGTACATATTTACATACATATACATACATACATATATACATACAGAGACAGAAGGATTTTACAGTTTTTAATTAAATATATTTAAATAAAATAAGGATCTAGATTAATATATATTTTATCATTTTAATTATATATATATATATATATATATATATATATATATATATATATACATATATATATTTATTAAAAAATATACACACACACACACACACTCTCTCTCTCTCTTACACAGACACACACACACTCTCTCTCTCTCTTACACAGACACACACACACACACACTCTCTTACACAGACACACACACACACACACTCTCTTACACAGACACACACACACACACACACACTCTCTCTCTCTCTTACACAGACACACACACACACACACACACTCTCTCTCTCTTACACACACACACACACACACACGCACACACACACACTCTCTCTCTCTCTCTTACACAGACACACACACACACACACTCTCTCTCTCTTACACAGACACACACACACACACACACTCTCTCTCTCTTACACAGACACACACACACACACACACACACACACACACACTCTCTCTCTCTCTCTTACACAGACACACACACACACACACACACACACTCTCTCTCTCTCTTACACAGACACACACACACACACACACACACACTCTCTCTCTCTCTCTTACACAGACACACACACACACACTCTCTCTCTCTCTTACACAGACACACACACACACACACTCTCTCTCTCTTACACAGACACACACACACACACACACACACACTCTCTCTCTCTCTTACACAGACACACACACACACACACACACACACTCTGTCTCTCTCTCTCTTATGAACTTTGGTTATCTGTGCTTGAGTGTATTTCTGTTTCTTTATCAGCCGCTGAGTGAGCCAGACAGAACAAAGAGGAGAACAACGGCACCCGTGAGTGCATCTGAGAAAGTTTATCTCTAAAAGAGACAGATGTGAACTAGTGTAGAGGGTATTTCAGTGTGTGTGATGAAGAGAAAGGGACAGTGGAAGTGGCAGCCGTCTACCGTCACCTAATGAGAAGGTAACAGCGTATACAGGCTGTAATACCAGCACTGTTTCATGCTGCACACACACACACACACACACACACACACACACACACACGTAACCTCCTGACCGGACACAAGCCGGTATCCATCAGCAGCAGGTGATGTAATCAGCAAATGGACAGAGCAGAGTGAAAGCTGCTCGATCCCTTACAGCCGAACTGATCCGGATGTGTAAAAGGAAAAGAAACAGAGCAATCCTCCACGATCGGAAATACACCAAGACTGTTGCATGTTGCTCTTAAAGCATAACTGCATTCATTGCACATTTATATTTTCTTGCATTTGCATTCCTCTAGCATGGAGAATATTTCAGGTCTACAAGAAGACAAAGAAATCGCTTTGTTCTGATCTCCACAATTCACAAATAATCTTAAAGGAATAGTTCACACAAAAATATGATCACCCTAAGATCATCCAAGATCAGGATGAGTGTGTTTCTTCGTCAGATTTGGAGAAATGCAGCATTGCATCAGTGTGTCAGCAGTGAATGGGTGCCGTCAGAATGAGAGCTGATAAAAACATCACAATAATCCACAGCACTCCAGTCCATCAGTGAACATCTGGAGAAGACAAAACCTGAAACACATCCAGCATTAAGATGATTTTAACTCAAACACATAGAGTCTATAATCCAGAATAACACTTCCTCCAGTGAAAAAGTGTTCTGGTCTGAATCAGGAGAGAAATCTGCACAGATCAAGCAGCGTTTAAACAGATCTAAACTGGATTCTGATGTGAGAGACAACAGCAGATGCACTTTTTCACTGGAGGAAGTGTTATTCTGGATTATAGACTCTATGTGTTTGAGTTAAAATCATCTTAATGCTGGATGTGTTTCAGGTTTTGTCTTCTCCAGATGTTCACTGATGGACTGGAGTGCTGTGAATTATTGGGATGTTTTTATCAGACTCTCATTCTGACGGCACCCATTCACTACAGAGACACTGATGCAATGCTATATTTCTCCAAATCTGACGGAGAAACAAACTTGTATTGAGGTGTGTGTATGTTTGCGTATGTGTGTCAGATCCATCTTGCTACTGTCTTGTCATCCGTGGATCTTAACCGAGTCTGAAATACACAGAAGATCCAGCAACAAGCTCAACACAGCGGTCAGAGAGACACTTACCCTTCCACATGACCTACACATACACACACACACACACTTTATTTTTAGTACAGTGTGTGGTAGATTCGGGCTGCGAGTGAGTGAGCTTATCTGCTCGCGTCTGAACCTTGAGAGCAGCTGTCAATCATCTTTCTATTGAGCCTTTAAGCAAACCATCTCCAAAACACTGCAAATGACAAATAAATAATCAGCACATGTGATTTCCATATGAATGTCTGTCATGAGAATAAACTGAGTGATTTTTGACTCTGTGGTTTTGAGAGAAATTACATGGTGAGTTTTAAGATCTCAGCACAAAACTTTACATCCAGCATTACTGTCAATTCTACTTGCTCAATTAAAATCAGTCGAGTCTATCTGCAAGAAATGAAGCATGTCAAACACAAATGCTTACACCTCGTCTCCTCTTGCAGAGGCGGTAAATTGGTGTCGTTTAAGACCAGATTTGGAGAGAAAGATGAAAAATACCATGTTTAAAAAAAAATACAAGTGATGAGTCTTTTTTTAGACAGTCAGGGCAAAACTCAAAAAAATTTAGTTAAGTAAAACTAAACCTAAAACTATCCTTCATTGAAATAAAATAAAAGTCAAAAATAAAATAAAATATAAAACTTACATGGGAAAACTTAAACATAATGACAATTAGAATTGATATAAATGCAATAAAAAAATGTTGACATTTTTAAAATGAAATTTTAATTTCATTAATTTTAATTTCAAATTTTAAATTAATTTAAGCTGAAGAACTAAAATTAGTAAAACTGAAATAAAAACAAATATAAGACAGAAATACTTAAAAATCAAAAAGAAGATATAATATTACTAAAACTTGAAATAAAATAAAATGAAAGATGTAAAAGCTGATTGAAAAATAAAAGCGAATTCATATTACAAATCAAAGATAAATAAATATTAATATGACTAAAAACACATTTTATACTACAAATATAATATAATATAATATAATATAAACACAAGGTACTACAAAAATAAATATATAGAGTATTACAAACATAATAATAAAATAACATTGCATTACACTCATTTCTACACATCATAAGAACCTCACAGGCAAATTTCAATTATCACAGAGGTTTACTCCACTTATAATTTCTAAAAGAATCAAAGCATCAAACATAAAAACTAAATTTTATTTTCGGGGCTTTACTGAAAACTCCCATTAGTCCCGCCTCCTGTTCGTCATTGGTTAAACAGGCAGTTAGCCCCGCCCCAAACTCACACCATTGGTTGATTCAGATGTGGGCTTATCAGAGAGAGAGCATAGCATTTAATCAAACTAATAATTCTCTATCTGCATTATGCTGGGCTTCCAAGAGCGTATTTTAATAACACAAAGTCTTTGCATGATCAGTGAAATGTGAAGAAATGCACTTTGAAGGACATTAAACACAAAGTCATTGGCAGACGAGAAGAGGAGCGCTGGCGTGTTTCCCGTTCGATAACCTCTCTGTAAGTGAGCCTAAAGGTCACGGCATTATTTCAATCCCTCTGCGGCTCCATCCCTCCCTCGGTCTCTTATCGTCCCATCAGCGTCGCATCCCAATCCCTCCATTAAATAAATTGTGTTGTAATAATCCTCTGTGCTGCGTGCTCCTGATATTGGAGGCCTTTTTGATTACTCAATAATTCTCACTTTCCCTTCAGTGTATTAGAGCATCAGCCAGGAGTCGGTCACTCTTTCAGTGTACATTTTTAACATTAAAGACAATATATTATTTATCAATGAAGTTTGATAAGAATTAGCATTTTAATGGCCAAAAACATCAGTCTGATGCATCTGCGCTTAAGTCAATCATTTATTTAGTGGAAATAAAATATAACAAGGTGAAAGCAAACCACAGGTGCATCTACCATCCCTTTCATAACTATATACTAGAAAA
This sequence comes from Carassius auratus, assembly GCF_003368295.1. Taxonomy (NCBI): domain Eukaryota; kingdom Metazoa; phylum Chordata; class Actinopteri; order Cypriniformes; family Cyprinidae; genus Carassius; species Carassius auratus. The sequence goes on from NC_039285.1 coordinate 1,240,474, forward strand.
AGATAAAGAAGATGAAGAGAAAATAAATGAAGAAGAGGAGAAATGAAGAAAAGAGTGACAAAGAAGAAGAATGGAGCAAAAAAGAAGCAGAATAATAAAAGGAAACATAAAAGGAGGAAGATTAAACAAAAGAAGAGGGTGATGAAGAAGGACAAAGAAGAAGAAGCAGATGAACCAAAGAAAAAGAAGCAGAAAGAGAAAAGAAAATATGATGAAGAAGAGAAAATAAGAAGCAGAAGGACGAAAAAGCAGAAAGATAAAATGATGAATGAAAAGGACTAAGACACAAAGGAAGAGCAAGAAAGCATGAAAAGAAGAAGAAAAAGGATGAAGAACAACTATATTATAATCAGCATGTATATATATACTGTATATATGAACTGGAACATATTTGCATGCATAAAAACAGTAAGGTTAAACAGAATTCTGCAAGTAAATGATCTCTGTTCATCAGTGCTGCTGAATAATAAATGAGTGTTATGCAAATGTGGGCGGTGGTATGTTAATGAGGATCAGCTGTGCATCAACCTGCAAGACCCAAACAAATCAATAGAGACACGCAGCCAACAATCAAGAGGAATCAAAACCGGAGAGGATCAGACTGTCATTTGAGCTGGGAGCTGTGAGTGTGTGTGTGTGTGTGTGTGTTCTCTTGGTTTTGTGTCATATCAGGACACAACTGTGTATAATGACATGGGTATGGCACAGGTATTACAAGGAGAGGGTGACTTATGAGGACATAACCCATGTCCCAATTTTTCAAAATGCTAATAAATCATACAGAATGAGTTTTTTTTGAGAAAGTAAAAATGCACAAAGTTTCCTGTGAGGGTTAGGGTTAGGTGTAGGGTTGGTGAAGGGCCATAGAATATACAGTTTCTACAGAATAAAAACCATTACACCTATGGGATGAACACACTTTACACAAAACAAACGTGTGTGTGTGTGTGTGTGTGACGCACGGATTATCAACACACTGTACTGCATTCTTAATATTCTTAAAGTCAACGTGAAATGAAATTCACAACTTTGGTAATGTGACAGGTTACCAAGTAGAAAGGGACACTCAACACACACACACACACACACACACACACACACACACACACACACACACACACGTCTGGAATAAAACCAGCCCTGTGAAGACAACGCTGCAAAAGTGTGACCAAAAAGAACATGTTATCCGGAACAGCATCTCTGTTCAGTCTCTGTCTGAATCTGGAGAAAACCTCACTCTCTAATGTGCTTTCTGTATTCTAAAGCTGCTCCACTTCGCTTTAATGAATTCAGCCAGATCTGAGGAAAGAGATAGAGAGAGAAAATAAACCAGCGAGAGATGACTTCCTTCTTATTTTCTGCGGTGAAGGTAAGTCCCTTCTGGGAGAACACAAAAGAGGTTATTTTGACGATTGCATCAGTGTCCAAAATATCTTCTTTTGTGCTCAAAAAAAAAAAAAAAAAAAAACACTTTAACGTGTATTTTGGTAAAGCAATTTGTCAATAATTTCCCCATAAGTGCTTATAAAAAAAATACAAAATGTGATGGTTTATTGCTTTTAAAATGAATAATTCATCTATAAACACCTGTACTTTACTGCAAAATAAATTATTATATTATTTTCTTTATTATATTATTGTTATTATTATATTATAATTCTTTTTAGTATTTTTTATATATTTTAGTAATTATTATAATAACAATTGTTATTATAATTGTATATTTATTATTATTATTATTATTATTATTGCACATTTTGGCCAACAGGGTTATATAATAATATAAATAATAATAATAATAATAATAATAATAATAATAATAATAATAATAATAATAATAATAATAATAATAATAATAATAAATATATTTAGACCAAATCACAGTGATATTTTAATTATTTAGCAATTTAAGGTAAAAAAAATATATATATACACATGATATTAACCGTCCAAGTCATACAGGTTTGAAATAACAACATTACTTGATCAAAACCACATAAAACAAACTTAACAAGATTAATGATAGACACAATGTTGTCATTAACAAGACTAACAAAATCTAAATGTTAAGTATCAAAGACTGAATGTACTTACAGTAAATGTTATGTAAACACAGTTACTGTAAATCATAAAGTGTAGGGCACTACAGAAAAAAACAATTCCATCTCAACTAATGCGTTCCTCAAGAATATAAAATACATATAAGATAAGAAAATGTTTTAGAGTTGGAAATGAGACTGTAGATTTGATTATAGTGCCTCAGAAAACATCCTCTTCCTGTCCCACACAACTCATATTATTCAGTATCTGAGTCAATAATGCCTGAAGCCTCAAGTGACAAGAACTAACGTCTCAGGATCCAGCGATGAAGCCACACAAGCTCTTTTTTTACTGCTACTGATCAACATCAGTTAATGGAACTTCCTGTGCTTTAATGCACTCTATAAACTTTTTTAGTCTTTGCATGATCTGTCATTACGTCATTGCATTTCTGCCAGCATCGCTAGCATCAGTAACTAACGTCTTATACTGTAGATGTGGTGCATGCAACACACAGTCACGCATTACGACGTCTGTTACAGTGCAATCCTATTAGTGAGCATGGAAAAATACTAACGAGCAACATGCACTTACCTCTGGGTAATTACACAACATTAGTGTAAATGCTACTGGAAATAAATATATTAATGCGCAAAATGTACATTGACAAGTGTTCATGTAACTTGAAATAAAATAAATGTTAGCTGAAAAAAATAAAAAAATTGTTTTTATTTCATTTATCGTTTTAATCATTTTAGCATGTCGCTAGCATGTTTCTAGCATGATTAGCATGTTGCAAACATGTTTCTAGCATGATTTGCATGCTACTAGCATGTTGCTAGCATGATTAACATGTTACTAGCATGTTCTAGCATGATTAGCATGCTGCTAGCATGTTCCTAGCATGATTAGAATGTTGTTAGCATGTTTCTAGCATTACTAACATACGACTAACATGCGACTAGCATGTTGCTAGTATGTTTCTATCATGATTAACATCTTGCTAGCATGTTGCTAGTATATATCTAGCATGATTAGCATTCGACTAGCATTTTGCTAGCATGTTTCTAACATGATTAACATGTTGCTAACATTTTTCTAGCATGATTTACATGTTGCTAACATGTTTCTAGCATAATTAGCATCTTGTTAGCATGTTGCTTGTACATTTCTTGCATGATTAGCATTTGACTAGCATGTTGCTAGCATGTTTTCTAACATGATTAGCATTCTACTAGCATGTTGCTTGCATGTTTGTAGCATGATTAACATGTTGCTAACATTTTTCTACCATGATTTGCACCTTGATAGCATGTTGCTAGTATATTTATAGCATTATTAGCATTCGACTAGCATGTTTCTAGCATGATTCTAGCATTATTAGCATTCGACTAGCATGATTCTAGCATGTTTCTAGCATGATTAACATTTGACTAGCATGTTTCTAACATTATTAGCATGTTGCTAGGATAGATAGATAGATAGATAGATAGATAGATAGATAGATAGATAGATAGATAGATAGATAGATAGATAGATAGATAGACAAACAGATATATTTGATTATAATGCATTATTTATACTTTATTACAAAACAAAAAATATAATTCCGTGAGTTTTTAAATTCTAATTTGAAGAAGAGCATCTTTAAATACTAATAAATAATCCAAAATAACAAAAACACTTTAAATGATACAGTTGTTTTCTTCAATGCAATTTCTTATTTAGCCCCATAATTAAAAGAAATAAAATATCTTATAGACACTAAAATAACACTGAGTTTAGCTTTGCATAGCACAAAAGAACATGTCATGTGTAATCATATTTTGCATAAAGAAAATTACGCATTTTAGATTAATTTGCAAGACATTATTTTCATGAAAATTAAGTAGTTTTCCCCCAAAAATCCTATTAGTGTGTTTAAGGACACTGCCAATATTATCTCTCAATACTGTAATATAATATTTTTTACTGTATTTCATAAACATCGATTACATAAATTCAATGAGTTTTTAAATTCAAACTGGCAGCATAACATCTTTCAATACGATTAAATAGTGCAAAATAATAAAAACAATTTAATGCAAAACAATACAGTTGTTTTAAAATGCAATGCAAAAGGCATTTTCTTTAGATTTACATTTCGTCATTTAGCAGACACTTGCATTCAAAGCGATAACAGAAGCAATCAAAACTAATGAAAGAACAACAATATGTAAGTGCATATGATTTAACCTGATAACTGAAATAAATAAATAAATATGACAAGCATGCTCTTGACAGATTTGTATGGGATTCCCCCAGTCATAGCTCCGAACTATTTTCTGTAAGTCTGTTCAAAAGGATGAAGCTCACAGATCAGATGCAGCTCTCCTTGACATTTCACTTACTCTGTTCACTGTCTTTCATCAAGTGTGTGCAGTTCAGTGCCGAGCGGATCTCGTTTATTAGAGCCAGCGATCAGTGGATCTGCATCAGTCTAATGACTAAACTACAGTGATACGGATAAATCTGTGCATACGGATGGATGGAGACACTGAGGATTTTAATTGTGGGTTCCATAATCACGTAAGTGTGTAAGCGCAGCTTAAACAGGGGTTTCATTTTTATGCAAAACACCAATTACACTCCCATTATGCAATAGCAAACATAAGCCACCCCGATGCAAACTTCCTTTATTTGCCATTTCCTGCGGAGGTAATTTATGAGAGAAGGCCGGGCAAATCTGTCTCTGCTCCAAGACTCAGGAACTGATAATGCAAGTATGTTAAGAGCATGACAAGATAAACAGAAGGTGGATGAGAGGCTGAACAGAAGAGGATTTTGGAAGTGAGGACGAGTGTATTGTGTAAGGAATGGGCAAGAGAAGCTCGGTTTCAAAACCTAGTGAGATGCCCGCCTAGACAGCATTTAAAAAGTTCCTGCACAAAAGACGGGGAAAATATAAGCAATGACATATTGCTGGTTTAATCAATTTTGCAAGTCATCCCGACACATGAAGCTCCCAAAAAATGCAATGCATTGCAAAATATTTAGTAAACAATGATGGTAAAAAAAAAGACAATTCTAAAATAGTTCAACAAGTGGCATTACAAGAGTGGTGGTTTTCAATAAAAGAGTATTACGCTTACATTTAATTTACTACAAAAAAGTATTAATTCAATTAAATAAAATAGAATTTGGCTACTTATCCTTTTCCTTCTAATTTATTTTTAATACATTCTAATATATATATATATATATATATATATATATATATATATATATATATATATATATATATATATATATATATATATATATATTTTGTGTATTGTTAATTGTTCAAACAGCAGTTTGAATTACTAATGTGCTTGGAATAAAATAGATAATACATTATATGAAATATTAATTTTTATCGTTATTATTGTTTTTTTCTCTCATGCACCTTATACCTTATGTTTATCTTTTTACAGTATGTAAAGCACTTTAAATGAGCAATATGTATAAAATACAATAAATAATTTTAAATATTTATTTTTTATAATTTTTTATAATTAAATTTTTTATTTAAGATAAAAAAATATTTTACAGCATGCAAACCACTTTGAATTACCACTGTATACGAAACACAATAAATAAATAAACTATATTATTTATTAAATATTTATTTATGTTAATTGTTACTTTTTATTTCTCCTGCACCTTTTATAATTTTTTTAATTGTTTTACAGTACTGTATGTAAAGCACTTTAAATGAGCAATATGTATGAAATTCTAGAAATATTTATTTTTAGTCTTTTTTTGGTACCTTTTATGATTAAAAAAAACATTTAGCATCATGTAAAGTACTTTAAATAATCAGTGTGTATAAAACACAATAAATATACTGCATATTCAAAATAAATAAACTGTATTAAATATTTACTTCTATTTATTGTTTTTGATTTCTCATGCATACTTTATATATATATATTTTTTTTAAATAATATTACAGTATGTAAAGCACTTTGAATTACCAATGTGCATTAAAAAATGCCACAAAAAACCCTAATAAATATTTATTTCTTTTAAAAACTTATTTTTTTCTCATGCACATTTAACAATAAATAAACTATATTACATTTTAAACTCCATAGCGGTATTGTGTCACGTCTTTTGTTGTTCTTCCAGTTAACTGTGCTGTTTTGTGTAGTGCATATTGCACAGAACTGCTTCCAGAAAGAATCTTATTATAGGATGATAACTTAAAAGGTAGCTGCATACATAGCAAAGCAGAGGGGTCTGTGTGGCCTTTATCTTCAGTAACGATGCTCTGGTGTGTGTGACCTTGCTGTGGTAATTATGGAGGTATATGCTGGGGGAGATTAGGCCTGTAATCAGTGCTGGAAGTTCAGTCATTGTGTTCAGAGCGAGAGAAGCAACGATATTATTATCTGCGCCACCACAACAATGCGAGAATACCAGCATGGCTATAAAAGATCTGTAATCCAGTGTGCTTTGCAAAAATGCAAACCCTGTTACAAGAAAACATGAATTTTTTACACGGGTCTTCTCCATAATAATCTTCCCCTCCAACCGAAGCTGTGAGGTCACTGACAGTGTTGGTTGTAATATGCATCTCAAACAAGCATATAAGACGTCACAGCTTCGGCTTAGAGGATGATTATCCATAATAAGCTGAGGAGAAGTGCTTCAAAAATATTTTGCACAGAAAAAATAACAGGAATGAGATAATGGAAAGTAAATCTTGACAGAACTTGGGTTAATATTCTTTTAAAATGCTCTCGGGTATCAATAAACATAGAATAAAACAACTTAACTCATAACTGCATAACTCTCAATTATTAAACAAAGCACTGATGATAATGAAAGAATAAACAAGTGCCTTTATCTACCATGCATGCATTGTACAATATAATGCATTAAATTTTTTTCACAAATAGCTGCATCCAAAGTTAAAATGCATTATAATATTAGCAAATTCCTTACATCGTAAATTATCCATTAGTCATCGGTTTTAATGAAATATTTCTAAAGGTGGATCATTAATATAAATATGGTTATTCTTATTCAAGAGATCATTGCAATGCATATTTAATGCATTTAAAACATCTGTATAATGCATCATATATAAAGGCATTAAACAAAGTGTTATTGAATAAACTTCCATCTCAGCACTGACACACACACACACACACACACACACACACACACACAAACGCAGCAACCTCATATCATATCAGTCTATCCCCACACTGCCTTTCATATCCTCCAGGAACAACGTTGCAATCTCATAATGTCGAGCAGAATAAAAGCATCATCTCGGGATCAATAGGTAAACAAGGCAAACAGCAGTCATGTCTCCGTTTAACCCTGTGTGGCACGTTACCCTGCCAATTCATGAATGAAAACTGTAAATTCAACCCAATCACAGACGTCCATGGCACATGCAATTTGCAAGTTAGCCGCCTTTTGAATGCAAAGCAGATGGCATCTAATTAAAAAACTAGTGTTTGCTTTTATGACCACAGCATGAATCAGTTTCATGCACTCATATCGCAAATGAAGCCTGAGGCAAATACAAACTGTGTGTATGAACCTATCAGATCTACACAGTCAATGTCATCCCCAAGGACACACCGTAATTAATAAAGAAAGAGTGTCTGGATTTCATGTCAAATGCACTTCTATTGTCAGCTGCATGGGAGAGCTTTGGGCTTGGTGTGTGTGTGTGTGTGTGTGTGTGTGTGTGTGTGATACACATACTCATTTTAGATAAAAAAAAAATTCAGAAAGCACTTAGAGGCTTTTGCATATGAACTCTTCATATATAAACTTAATTGCATAAACTATAACTGTAATTATTTTAAAACAGTAAATAATATTGATACACCTTCAAATTAGCATTTTACGACATTAAAAAAAAAGTAATGGCAGCAATGCCAAAGAAGGAGCATTTTTTAGGTTCCCCAATAAAACTGTTCATTTTCTTAGTGTCAAGAACCTTATTTTTCTTCTTCACTCTAAAGAAAATTTTGTGCAAAGGAAAGATTCCATGGATGTGATGCTTTCCAATTGGTGATAATAAAGAGCATTTATTTTTTAGAGTGCACTATATACATTTTAATTTAACCCTACATTATTTTGCTCTTTTGTGTCAGTAAAGCTGTTGTCTCTGTCAGGCCATACACTGATTGATCCAGATGTGAAGTGAGCAGTGTTTCGGAGGGGGACAGACCCTGTTACCTGAAATCACTGTAGGGGTGAATGATCCAGAAACCGGCGGATTTGACCCGTTCTTGCTCCCGTTCCACCGCCTTCTCGCTCCCAAACATCCTCAGGGAAAACTTGTTGACCCCGGGCTGCAGCATCGCCCCGAACTGTCTGTGCATGAAGCCCGCTTGATACAACTTCTCGTCGTCCGGTGGGATCTGCTCGACGCCCTCCAGCTTTATGAAGCCTGTCTGGTGATCCGGGACGCCCGGTTGATGCTGCTCGCTCGCACCGACGGCATCCTCATCCTCATCCTCATCCTCACGCGCGGCTCCAGCAGGGCTCCCCTCGCTCGGGGTGACCTCTCCCTCCGTGATCAGACGCCTCTCCTCCGCTACATCCGAGTCGTGCACGTGCCGACCGGTGATGGACGAAAGGCTCCCTCGGAACCTCCGGCATTCTCCGTTGGAGCTGGTCTTCACGTGTCTCCCGATGTCCGTCTCCATGATCACGGACTCTCCGCTTCTGGTGTCCCCCGCGGAGCTCGGGGACGGCAGGGGCTTCATCCGGATGCTCCTCCTCCGGGTGTCTTTGTCGGTGTCTTCTGCATCACCCATGATGGACGCTTTCTGCCCGAGGTGCTGAGGCAAACTGTTGAGACTTTTACGCGTGGACGAATGCAACCTGTCCATTATGACATTGAAACGGGCGCGCGATAAATTCAATGACAAACGAATCCAGTTCGTATTGCTACAAATCCACGTGCACCCGAATTGTCTGAAGGGTCAAACCGAGCTGTCTTTCGCTCATGCACATTATTCTACCTGGCTGCCCGAATCCAGTGGTCTCCAGCTTCAAGGCACTGACTGTGTCGCTCTGCGAACACCAATAAATAAAGTCTGAGGAATCGCAGATCGGCTGTCAATCACAATCGAGTGGCCCACACCAACCGGGCACCGCTGACATCACCGCCTCCGCCGTCCCGAGTCGCTCTGATCCCGTTAATATTCCCGGTGATGCTGATCTCTGGGGTTGCCATAGAAGCGAGAGACAGCTCAGCCCACCCACTCTGAGTCAGTCAGGTCCCCGACACACAACCGAGCCTTTACGCGGTTCTCCTCACGCAAAAGTAAACATTTAATGTGGCTCTATTTGGACTTTTTTGTGATGGAGATCATGACAGATATGAAAGCCCGTTTCCGTCACTGAAAAAAAAATAAAAAAAATAAAAATTTTGCTACTCTTTATCTCTCATACTTTTTTCCACAGATTTGTGACGTATAAACTCACGACTGCGAGCTATAAAGTAAGAATGGCGAGTTATACAGTCAATTTTGAGTGGGAGAATGGGAGACTTTTCCCAGAATTGCCTGTAAATATCTCACAATTATCACTTTATGACTGCAATTACACGTGCTGGGGAGAAAAAAAAGTCAGAATTGTGAGATAAAAAGTGATTATTATTGTATATTATTGTATTTGTATATAATTGTTTATTATTATTTATTATTACGTATTATTGTTATTATTGCGATAAGTCGCGATTGCACTTTTTTATTTTTATTTTATTGAACGTTGTCATGTTTTAATAGGCCTACATGTAAATCCACAACGTAATATTGATTACATTTACACTAAAATAATTTATTTTAATTTTCTAATTAACAAAATTCGACGTTGCATATACTGACGCATGCACACAACTGTAAGAGTAAGAACGTCACGCGATTTAAATTTTAACCGTCAACGGTCTGTGTCTCCGCCTCTGCTTATTTTCATCCGTTCTACTCGTTTCATTTTCTGGAATAAAAAAAGTAAACGCGAATATGGAAAGTGGTTCTTCAACCGAAGAACATTCGAAGGACTCAACAATTTCGATTTGTGTTTGGAAACTGCGACGCTATGGTCGATTTATCCCCGAAGGCAAAGCAAAACCCAAATCCTCGGCCTGTAACGTTAACTGTGCGTGGAAGGTGAGAACTGACTGAAATTTGCGAAAAGCCATTTCAAAACATTTTCATTTTACACAAATATATTATTTTTTTATACGTTCAGAAATTTCAGGAAAAGGGGTTTAGTGAGGAGAACAACTAACTTTAGTCACATTAACTTACATTAGTACTACAAATAAAAACAGTAATTCTATAATAATAATAATAATAATGATGGAAATAAAAAAAAGATAATAATGTGAGTGTTGTATGCCCCATCATTGAATTGTTGTGATTGATGTTTGGTGTATTGTTTAATGGCTGCTAAGGTGTTCTGGGTGGTTGTAAGGGTGTTGCTGAGTAGATGCTGGGTGTTTTGCGTGGTTTCTATGGTGTTGCTGGGTGTTTCGGGTGGTTGCTAGGGCGTTGCTGAGTGCATGCCTAGTGTTTTGGATTGCTGAGTGGATTGCTGGATGTTTTGGGCGGTTGCTTCGGTGTTCCTGGGTGTTTTGAGTGGTTGCTAGGATGTTGCTGAGTGGATGCTGGATGTTTGGGGTAGTTGCTAGGGTGTTCCTGTGTGTTTTGGGTGGTTGCTAGGGTGTTCCTGTGTTTTTTGCTTTGTTTTGGGTGGTTGCTAGAGTGTTCCTGTGTGTTTTGCTTTGTTTTGGGTAGTTCCTAGGGTGTTCCTGGGTGTTTTGGGTGGTTGCTAGGGTGATGCTGAGTGGATGCTTGGTTTTTGGCGGTTGATAGGGTGTTCCTGGGTGTTTTGGATGGTTGCTAGGGTGTTGCTGAGTGGATGCTTTGTTTTGGGTTGTTGCTAGGGTGTTACTGGGTGTTTTGGGCGGTTGCTAGGGACTTCCTGGGTATTTTGGGTGGTTGCTTGGGTGTTCCTGGGTGTTTTGGGCGGATGCTAGGGTGTTGCTGAGTGGATGCTTTGTTTTGGGTAGTTCCTAGGGTGTTCCTTGGTGTTTTAAGTGGTTGCTAGGGTGTTGCTGAGTGGATGCTTTGTTTTGGGTGGTTGATAGGGTGTTTTGGGTGGTTGCTAGGGTGTTGCTGAGTGGATGCTTTGTTTTGGGTGGTTGCTAGGGTGTTCCTGAGTGTTTTGGGTGGTTGCTAGGGTATTCCTGGGTATTTTGGGCAGTTGCTAGGGTGTTCCTGGGTGTTTTGGGTGGATGCTATGGTGTTGCTGAGTGGATGATTTGTTTTGGGTGGTTCCTAGGGTGTTTCTTGGTGATTTGAGTGGTTGCTAGGCTGTTGCTGAGTGGATACTTTGTTTTGGGTGGTTGCTAGGGTGTTCCTGGGTGTTTTGGGTGGTTGCTAGGGTGTTCCTGGGTGTTTTGGGTGGTTGCTAGGGGGTTGCTGAGTGGATGTTCTGTTTTGGGTGGTTGCTAGGGTTTTGCTGAGTGGATGCTTTGTTTTTGCTGGTTGCTAGGTTGCTCCTGGGTGTTTTGGGCGGTTGCTAGGGTGTTCCTGGGTGTTTTGGGCGGTTGCTAGGTTGTTCCTTGGTGTTTTGGGCGGTTGCTAGGCTGTTGCTGAGTGGATACTTTGTTTTGGGTGGTTGCTAGGGTGTTCCTGGGTGTTTTGGGTGGTTGCTAGGGTGTTCCTGGGTGGTTGCTAGGGGGTTGCTGAGTGGATGTTCTGTTTTGGGTGGTTGCTAGGGTTTTGCTGAGTGGATGCTTTGTTTTTGCTGGTTGCTAGGTTGCTCCTGGGTGTTTTGGGCGGTTGCTAGGTTGCTCCTGGGTGTTTTGGGTGGTTGCTAGGGTGTTCCTGGGTGTTTTGGGCGGTTGCTAGGTTGTTCCTGGGTGTTTTGGGCGGTTGCTAGGGTGTTCCTGGGTGTTTTGGGCGGTTGCTTTTGGGCGGTTGCTAGGGTGTTCCTGGGTGTTTTGGGCGGTTGCTAGGGTGTTCCTGAATGTTTTGGGCGGTTGCTAGGGTGTTCCTGAATGTTTTGGGCGGTTGCTAGGTTGTTCCTGGGGGTTTTGGGCGGTTGCTAGGTTGTTCCTGGGTGTTTTGGGCGGTTGCCTGTTCAAACAGAGTCCATCTCAAGTCTCTGTTATATTCTGGTCTCTATTTGTGTTTCTTTCAGATCTTCGAGTCCAGTGAAAGCGCTGGCCAGCTGGAGCTCAATATTCTGGCCTCTGGTCATCTGCTAGTGTCTCAAGGCCAGGAACTCTTGGTAAGATTATATGAAAACACACAGGATCTGTCTAGTGACCAATCAAACTTATTTTGGCCGGATATGAAACGCTCCCCTCTAAGCCGTCGACACTCTTCTTCCCATCAGGCTCTAAGTGCGAGGTCAGGATAGCGCAGGTTCAGCTGAGCCCATCATAAGAGCTTGACCGTATTTCTTTTAACCCTCTGAAAGAACAGCATAATCCCTTTCCTGTCCCGCTGGGATTGCCAGGCTGAGTGCTTCCGATAGCTCCCAACAATAAGCCCCAATCTTGGACTCGTGGCCACAATAGTCTTTGGCTCCTCATGGTGAGCTGCATTTGGAGATCGACTCACTTTTTGAGCGTTTGTGCAACAGAATAACAGAAATTTGAAATAGCTACTTTTCCATTTATGTCAAATGTGTACAGTCTAATGTTTCTTTACTTGCACAACAAACCAGTTGCAAAGAACGACACCGTGCAATGCAGATGCAATATTTGACATGCAAAGATCATACTTTTAATCTCATCTGCTTTAAGTATTTCTACAGAGAGGAATGATCTGTTCTGTTTTTTTTTTAAGGTTAAAATATGTACCTAATGTGAGGTGCGGCTCTGTAGAAGCATGTTGTTTTTCAATCACTGCACTTTCTATAGAAAGTAAATTCCAAGATAATGATTCTAGTTTTGATTTAGCAAGAAACAAGGTGAAAGCTTCCATGTTTGTTCTCGTTGTAAAACTGTAACTAAACCCATTAAGTAGAGCTGCTAGTAGTAAAAGCAATAAAAATAGTAGCAGTAGTGGAAGCAGAATGAATGCATTGATGTTGTTATTAGAGCCCCCTTCTGACATGATTGTGTAACAGCAAAAAAAAAAAACTTGTACTCAAAGTCTCAATGGAGAAAATGATTGATTAACCCGATATGTTTATATACATATATATCTACACCAAGCCACCGACACAACATCTGTGCAACTTTTGCATTCACAAAAAAATAAATAAATAAATAAAACATTCACATTTTCTCCAGAGCAAAATTGAGCAAGTGTTTCTAATTCTGCAGTAAAAACTCTGGAGGAGGTTGCTGATGGCAGGTTCATGCTGCTTGTCTCTTATGAGGTGTTTTCAGCCTGATATAATCCTGTGAAACGAGTCTTTGCCGGATAATGATGATGTGTGGTCCTGTTTTCATAGGAGGGCTTTTCTCTGCTCGACGCACAGAGCTTCTTGAAAATCCAGCACAAGTCAGACAGTCTGCTATTCAACATGACAATCAAGGTGATTTTTCACATTGATCTATTTTGAGTGGATGTGTGTATATATATATATATATATATATTCCCGTACCTTGATCTGGAGTTTAGCAGCCGTCTGAAACACTCAACAGGAAGTGATGCGTGCATGTCGTCCTCAAGGTGGACTCCGCCTCTTCATCCTTGAAAGCAGTAAACATTTATGCAAATGCATTTTTTTATTAAAACTGCTACCGAGTGACCTCCAACTTACAGCTCAAAGACAAACTATGTGGCTTGCTAATTAAGCTAATTACAAGTTTTGTGAAAACTGATGCATTTGTTGAAAACAACAGAACTTTTAAATTAAAGTGGTATGGTTGCAAATGCATGTGATAATGCAATGCATAAATAGTGCAAAATTGCACACGTTGATGCTGTTTAGTGTGTAGCTAATGTGTTTGTTTAGTGAAATGTGATGTTTGTTTTGGTGTGTGTGTGTAGGGTGAGAGCCGTTTGGTCCGACTGCAGTTTGATGGCAGCAGTCGTGCAGAAGCGGCTGGTTTTTGCAGTAAAGCGGTGGAGAGGCTGCAGGATTATGTTCCTGTCCAGCAGCATCTGAGCACACCTGCATCTGCTGCTCCATCTGATCCTGCAGAACCTGGACCATCTACACAGCAGCAGCTGCAGCAGGTTGGAAATACTCAGAACCACCTTCTTCTTCTCAAGTTATTTATCTTCTCAAAAGATGTGGAATGTAATGTGTGCAGAGTGATTAGAGTTGATAAGAGCAACGATCTATCTGGAGTTGCTGTACATAATGTTTCTGAACATTAACAAGCTAACACTTGTGCAACACGTTTAATGCATGTAATGTGACACATAACTGAAATAATGTAAGGATTTAATAAGTGCATCATGAGTCACAACACAACTGACTTGGGATTTTATTAATTAATATTATATTTGCCTTGGGTAGCCATAAGAAATCATTTGAGAAATTATAATATTTTGATGAAAGATTATGAAAATTAATCAATTTATCGGACTATCTGGATTTACTGTGCATGATATTTATATGAATAATTAATATAATGAATTAATATAATATTAATATATATAATTTAAGATATAATATTAATATAATTAATTAATACTATATATATATATATATATATATATATATATATATATATATATATATATATATATATTTTTTTTTTTTTTTTTAATGTAAATCATTAATATAATATATTTTTTTCTATTATAAACAGAAATTAGTTGTGCAACACGTTTATTGCATATAATGTTATTTATAGGCTAAGAAAATAATTCAGTAAAAGATTTAAAAGATTTGATGACGGAACTGATTTCTGGTTTATTTAATATTTTTCCCTTTGGTAATTCATCTGAATTATAAGGGTATATTTTATAATATTTTGATGACATATTTTTATCTTTCCTATTTTATCATGCAAATATAAAGTGTGCATAATAAGAACCATTTATTAAAAAAAAAATTTGAGTTCATGTTAACTTATAATCAATTTTAATTTGTATTTCCGTCACTAGGTGGTGCTGTTGGCTCATAATAATAATAATGAAAATAATAATAATAAATGGGCACTGAGATGGAAATGATCTCACCCTCAGCTGAACTATCTGAAATGTAAGGCTCTAAATATAGTGAACACACAGGAACACAAAGGGAAGTCTCTGTGTAAATATGATTAGTGACAGCGTTGAGATTAGTAATGAGGTTATTGATTGGCTGGCGAGAGCCTCTGTGTGAGTCCTGAGACTGTAATAAACAGATCTATTTCTGTTTCCACTTTAGGCTCCTGGAGATGCACCACGGGAGGCCCCTGCCGCTGCCAAGGGACCGCTGTCAATCAAACACCTTTCTCAGGTAGCACTGGGTTTCCATTGATCTGGTGTCGAGTTAGATGCTGTAGTCAGGGATATTTTAACTTGACCTCTGAGATGTTATGTGTGGAGTGCACACTGACCGTTTCACGCATCTCCTAATCTCTTCCTCTTCAGTTCTTCCTGGGCGAGCGTGAGCTGTGTCTGCCGATGGCGTATCATCAGTGCACGCTGCCCTCTGGAGGCCTGGAGGCACTACTGCGCCTCTGTCTGCTCGATTCGGGTTTTCCTGCGTTCGTGGAGGAAGTCGAGGAGAAGCTGAAGGAGCTGACGCAAGAATGAGGTAGAGCTGAATGTTGTGATTCTGAACTAAAACCAATTCATCTCAATACAGATGACATATACATATAAGAGAAATATTAGAGATGTTATATTTGCAACTAACAGACATAAGCAGTGAAATTAAACAAAATCATATTAAATGAAATGATTTTTTTTTTCAGTTTAATACATTAACGAAATAAAACGAGGAAATCAATAACTTCTGTAGCTTTGAGGATTCATCTATATTTAATTTTGAATTTAGTCTTTGATAACTTTATTCAGTTTCTGTATATTTCTTACTTGCTGATGGGCGCAGGGAATGAAATATGACATTTATTATAATGGGTTTATGTGTAGATTGTGTGAAGTGCACTTAAAATTAGAAGTTGGTAATTTTTAATGCAGTCTAATAGATGTTAAAATCGATATCTTTCAAATATACTGTCATGTTGAATGGCTAGTCAATGGCTATATATATATATATATATTTATATATATATATATATTTATTTTCTTTTTGTTGTTTCTACATTAATTTGAAGATTGAATGTGAAATTATTGCATTATAATATATTTAAAAAAAAAGTTTGTTAAGTGGGATTAATCATGATATATTTCAGAAATAAAATGTGATTAATTAGGTTTTTCTTTTAATCGGTTGATATCACTACTAAAATTATAAAAAAATATAAAAAAAAAAACATTAAAATGAAGCAGAAATAAAATGTAAATATTAGAAATTATATTAAATGCAGCCATGACAACTAACTAATAAAGTTTAGGTACTAAAATAACTAAAACTATTAAAAATAAATTAGTTAAATTAAGTAAATCTGAAATAAAATATAAATAAGAAAAAAAAAAAGTTAACAACTAAAACTATTAAAATACTTTTATTAATTTAGATAAAGCTATAATAATAATTAAATAAGGAACATTTTAACTTAATTACATTTAATTAATAAAAAAAAAATTCATTGCTGAAATCATTTTAAAGGAGACAAATATCACAGCTGATTCATTCAGAGTGACGCAAAACACATATTTTGGAACCTTTATTTTGAAAAAGGAAACAGTTGGTTTCACATAATAGTTTGTAATGGCTTTAGCTCCACCCACTTCCTCCCGTTATGTTGGTCCGTTGTCATGGTGACACACTGTATTGATCAGGAGTTGTCATGCAGTGCATTTCAGATGCGACGCACCCTTATCCCATTAAAGCTTTAGATTCTCCGAAATTAAACAAACCCACCCCACCGTACAATTATCAGTAGATCTATATGAATACATATTGCATAGGATTATAGCCATGCTGTACAAGAACCATCTCTTCTCTAAAGAGAAACACCATTTACAAAAAAAAAGATATATTCTTTTCCTTTTTACAGATGCTATGTTAATATTTGAACACTTACAGCACCACATGTACAAGACGTCTAAATAACTCCAGAAAACAAATGTAATACAATATCAGCTTTAAGATTAAATACTGTTCTGCCGCGCACAAAGATTCTTGCATTCTAGTTTAAGACAAAAACCTTCTTTTAGTATCGTTTTATTGGATGATAAACTGTACAAAGATCTCGAGGATTCCTCACTTAGTTTTTTTTTATCCATTTGAATTTCTTTAAAAACGCGCGCACACACACACACACACACACACACACTAGCTATTCATCTGGATGCAACGTCACTCAAAGTAACAATAGAAAACGATATTCTGACTCGTATTCGATTATGTTATTGCATGCATTCGAGACAAGATGTAGATATGAAAAAGAATTAGTGCAGCAGGAGGGCATGATAAAACAACCAAATGCAACGTTGACAGCACATGTGATAAAATCATCATCATCTTCACCTTCAGGATGATTGGGTCACACATCATGAGCCTGAATAAGGCAAACGTAAGAGTCTTTATTGTTGGGGTAATGCTGTGGTTCTTGTTGTTTCTTCTCGGTGTGGTCAGGATATGCAGTCAGTCGTCTGGAAACAGGGGAAGGGATGCATTAGTCGACTAAAGGAAGCGTTCGCATGCTGTTTGTTACTCCACACTGGATTATAAACCTTCCGCTTCTTCTCCGTCGGTCCGTGGACTCAGTTGGCGTTCCGCTGTCGTATGTTTTTGTCTTTGTGGTTGTTTGTAGAGTTCGTTTTTTCTGCATGACAGATGTGTTCGGTTAAACTCTTGGAAGCATTATAACGTCACGTGTTAATAAACTCATTTATAGTGTTCAGGAATTGTGTTCTTACGTCGATGCAACTGGCTCATCATCTTCATCAGGGTCGAGACGCAGGTGAAGAACATGCAAGAAAAAATGATTAATTCATCACACAGATCTTTTTTTCTGAAGTGTGTTAGTTTCATGTAACACAAAATTAGATGATAAATTGTTATCTGGTTTAATGGTCATTGTAAAATGCAACAGCAGAAAACTGTTATTATAATATATTTTTTATTGTTTTATTTTCTGTCTGGGTTCATGATGTCGATTGAAGTGCATGAACACATAATTGGATTGTAAATGTTTAGATTCTCTATTGATATTAATAAATACGATTTCCACTGAAGACATTATTGGGTTCTCAAGGTCATCACAAATATCAGTGAATTAAAAAATTATGATTTCCTGGATGGCTTGGACAAGTCATAGAAATTATTATGCTAACGCTCAGTTAAAATAATAATAATAATAAAATAATAATTGGGAGGAAAAAAATCATTTTGCCTCGGCAACTAACTGAAATGGAATACATAAGACAAAAAATTTAAAATCTGTTTCGAGCTGAAATAAAATATAAATGTTAGATGAAAAACTTAAAATAATATTAAAAAAAGAGAATAAATTACGCTTAAGTAGCTACTAAGTTTATTATTATTATTTAATTGAAAGAAAGCTAAAACAATATATAAACATTAGATGGAAAACTTAAAATGGGAAATGTTTAAAATGAGAAAAGTAAACTTACTAAAATAAATCTGAAATAAAATATAAACATTAGTTGAAAAACTTTAAATAAAAAACATGTTGCTTTGGTAAGCAACTAAAATTAAATGTTTAATTTGCAGTAATAAAATTATAAAATAAAATAAAAATTAAGCTAAAATAAATAAATTTCTAATGTTGAATATATATATATATATATATATATATATATATATATATAGCAAATATGAACAATTTTTTAAAATAAAATAAATGAAATGTTAAAAAAATGAAATGTGTGTGTGTGTGTGTATATATATATATATACGCTTAGTAGAATAATTTATTAAAATAAAATATAATTTTTTTACGTTGAATATATATAGATAGATGGATAGATAGACACAGAGAGAGAGAGAGAGAGAGAGAGAGAGATTTTGAACTCCTAGAAAACACATGGAAATGAGTTGGTGCGGTGACCCTGAATAAATCTACTCTGCAGATGAATAAAACAGCAGTAAATGTGGAGCAGGTTATTGCTGATGCAGGAAGGTCGTCTGAGTTAGAGGTCACTACAGACAGACGTCTAGCTCTGGTTAGTGTGTGTGTGTATCAGGACACAGAGCAGGTTATGACGGGACAATACGAGTCTCTGACACACATCTGAGATCAAGACCTCATCCTCATCAGATTAAACATTCAGTGAAACAATAATCCACCAGTACTGTAACATACAGCAGAACCAACACATGTTCCAGCGCAAATCTGAAGCCATTCTCATGAGTCAGGAGCTCCAGCCACTCGTTTCATTTTAGAAGGAGATTTGGGATGTAATGGGACCATTTCAAGTAACGTGTAAAGTTGAGTAGAGTTTAGCTCTTTGCAAATGTTGAATGCTACAATGTTTCCACAGTTATTAACATCATAAATACATTTTTTCGTTTCTATGTATTGTACATTACAGGCAATTCCATTAATTGATATCTTGTTCATGATATAACGCATTATATACAGCTGGTTTCCATATTATATTATATTATATTATATTATATTATATTATATTATATTATATTATATTATATTATATTATATTATATTAAAACTGCTGGGCAACAATTACTCTTGATTAATCGCATCCAACATATGTTTTTGTTTACATAATATATGTTTACTATGTACTGTATACATATACACACACACACATAAATGTATATATTTTGAAAATATGTATATGTATTTACATTTATTTATTTATATTCATATAATTTATATTATATATAAATATATTTAACATATAAACACAATATATTTTTCTTAAATATATGCATGTATCTGTGTGTATTTATTTGTATATACCTAATAAATATACAGAGCATACACACATGTATTATGGAAACAAAAACTTTTATTTTGGATGCCATTGATCATTGCTCAGCACTAAATATTATATTATATTATATTATATTATATTATATTATATTATATTATATTATATTATAAGCATGATTTTTGTTCTAGACCAATCATGCATTTCATTTGTGGTTCAGATTTTGAAAAACGAATGTCATATTTGTGCAGTCAGCTGATAACACTGTCTATCTGACCCCGTGTGGTCAGTGTGAAGGAACGCTCCTGCAGTAATTGACTTTCACTCGTGTCAGTGTATCTGCACACAGAGGTGTAGAGGACTGGAAATATGCAGCTGTAATGTGCGTCATCGCATTATGTCCTCATCTGTGATTCTGTTGATAAGACTGTGGGCAGATATAATCTACCTTAATCTAGCACAGCCTCCCATCTCTCTCTCTCTCCTGGGGACAAATCCTCCCCAAACCACAAAACAGGACACAGCGTTCATGCACGCCAGCTTTCTCTCCTTACTCCATGTCTTGCATGCAGTCTTGCTGTAAAATAGTGTCTGTAGAGGCAAAACAAACAGCCAGACACCAGCCAGAATACATGCTTAAAAATGAAGCAGTGAACTGTTTTCTATCCAGATGTTTCTATGATGCTCATTTTATTCATTAGAAAACTAGCAGCTTTGACTATGAACAGATTTAAGTAGGTCATCCAATAAAGATGTCCAGGTCAATCTCATGAAAACCTGACAAGAGTTCAAGAGCATATCTGGGGCAAAATTTAACCCCACCAAAAAATAATAATAATAATAAATATATATATATATATATATATATATATATATATATATATATATATATATATATATATATATATATATATATATATATATATATACACACACACACACACACACACACACACACACACACACACACCTAATTATTATATATTATTATAGTATAAAAAATGACATATATAATAGAAAAATAAATTTTGGTATTATGACATAAATTTTGAGATATATACTGTATATATTATTAGTAATAAAATAATTAAAATAATATTATTAGAAATAAAATGTAGTTAAAGTAATGTAATTTTGGTATTGGGACAATTTAATAATTTACACAATAATTTATAATAAAATACTAGTAGTGAATATTATATTGTAAAATGTTTATGGATAATTTACCATTTTAAATATGATTAAAATTGTGAATGATTCAAAGATCATGGTGGTATTTGCTGTAATACCTTTTCTTTGAAAAAAAAAAACAGAATAATATTACAGTAACAGGTACAATACTGTAATACAATAAGAGAGATGAAAAATAAATGTCATAATCAATGAATATGAAGGTGAAATATGCCCCAGGTATGTTTTCATGAGATTCATCCATCAAGCTCTTGACTTCACACAGATATATTACTACAATCCAGAAGATAAAAAATATTATTTTCTACCATACGAGTAACAGTAGGAAATCTACAGCCTCATATCTTTTGATAACTAGATAAGACAAAGACAATCTCTCAAGACATCCAGGTTCTCAAACTTACCAACAACAAAGAATATGAAGCCACATGGAGAAGGAAAAAAACTAAGTTTCACCCGTTATTTACTTGAAGCCATTCTATTATAAAGAAAAAAACAAGATTCTGTTGAGACTTTCAGACAGGGATTCAAAATACAGAGTGCCTCACAGAACACACTTCAAAATCTATTATTGCCATAAACTTTCATATATTAACAACGTTACCAGCTTCAACAATCACTACATAGCTACTGGACTAGAGCTGCATTATAAATATCATTCTAATCACAATCTTCATTACTTAACCCTCAAAGACCGAAAAATAACTGTTGTTTTTAAATTCTTAATAACTTCTGAACCGCTAATAAAAATAATTATATAAAGTGGATATTCAGAGGCGCGTAGTGCACGTGATTACGTCATCATATTTTGCCAACATTGATTCGTCAGAAGAAACCAATTTGTGAAATTCTTTTTACTATATGCTGCATATTTAGTGTTTATTGTTCATACTGAAAATATATTTCTCAGAAGAAGAAAAAAAATTGTTTTGTTTGGTTTTGTTATCAAATATCACTCTTTCCATTTTCTTTACTCATTAAAATGTTTTTGGACACATCTCTATTGTTAGTTAACGAAATAGGCCTGTTTTTTTACTTAAAAGCGCAGATAACAATATTGTAATAAATGGCTATAAATTGTTTGGGGGATGGTATATCTAAACAAAATTTTATTTGAAAGTGTAAAACACCCAGACACAACTTTCTAAAGAAAAATATCCAAACTTTAGGACTTTCTGTTTGAGCACAGAGTAAAAAAACACCCAATTGTTGCTTGCATTTTTCTTAAAATTCTGTAATTTCATTCATTCTTTCAGAAAACAATATTAAAATTGAGACTTTAAATGAGTTAAACTTAAACTGTAAGTCCTCCTGTTTATAATGATATATGGCACTTGATACTGACTGTTAGAATAGGTCTGAAAAGACATGTAAGGATCAATGGTTTATAAAACCAGGAATGTTTTTAGTGAAAGTAAACAGGTCATGTTGACCTTTATATGTTTTTTATTTTCTTTTCCAGCTGTAGCTCGGTTTGTACATGGGAAATCCCAATGCATCCTATGCAATTCACCGCTATAGACATGTAAACAAACACTTCCTGTGTGATCTGATAAAGACTGCAGTGAGACTGAATAAGACAGATGTGTCAAGAGTTGAGGTGAACACAACAGAAGTCTTTTTAACCTTTTAATTAACTAAAATATTCTTTACATTTAAAAAAAAAAGGTTATTTTAAAATAACAGTTCACTCACCCTCAGATCATCTGAGATCAAGTGTTTGTTTCTTCCTCAGATTTGGAGAGATGTAGCATTGCTTCACTTGCTCTGCAGTGAATGGGTGCCGTCAGAATGAGCGACCAAACAGTGCATCTGCTGTTGTCTCTCACAGATTAGTTTAGATCTGTTTAAACGCTGCTTGATCTGTGCAGATTTCTCTCCTGATTCAGACCAGAACACTTTTTCACTGGAGGAAGTGTTATTCTGGATTATAGACTCTATGTGTTTGAGTTAAAATCATCTTAATGCTTGATGTGTTTCAGGTTTTGTCTTCTCCAGATGTTCACTGATGGACTGTGGATTATTGTGATGTTTTTATCAGAGTCTCATTCTGACGGCACCCATTCACTAGAGACACTGATGCAATGCTACATTTCTCCAAATCTGACGAAGAAACAAACTCTTCAAAATCCTGGATGGTCTTAGAAAGAACATTTATTACATTTTAAGCAAATCTTTATTTCTCTGCGAGCTTTTGCCTTAAGAACGCTTCCCTTTTCTAGATTCTTTTTGGGGAATCCCAATATGGTTCTTCAATCGCATTTCTACAAAAACCCCATTTGGGACGCTTTATTTTTAAAAGGGCAAAGACCGACAGAATGGATTTCAGAAAGAAACACAGCCTTGTTTCCAATCTTGCAATAACCGGATAATATTACCATTTCTGTTTCTCTTATTGAGACGAGAGAATAATGTGCAGCTGATGACTGAATCAATTATTCATGAACTTTAAGAGCGTACAAGTGCTCAGATCGGTCTTTCTGGTGGAGGATCCGGTCTCAGAGTAAAGCGTGGTCAAGCATAGAGGTCAGTATTTCCCAGTGGCTCTCCTCTGACTCAACTCTCATGAATATTCACTCGTGCTACTACGCTATAAATGACCCGCTAACAACCTGATTCAGAATACATTATTAATGGCGGCATCTGTTTGTGTGGTACATCATAATCATCTGAATATACACGATATAAGAAGTCATTGTGAAAGTGATGACAGCAGTATGCCTCATGATTTTCTATTCGCAATTTGTTCTTGGCAGTGGCTCCATAATAACTCTATAATCAATCACAGACAGCAATTTTAAGAGGATGAATGCAATGGTGATCACTGAAGAATCAACAGACCCATTTGTGTTTATTTAAATTAGTGTTTTAATATGTTTTACTTTCATTTACGATCATGAAAATAAAATGCTGAGACAATTTAACAATTACTGCTCTGATTCTAACTCCATTAATGATTCTTTCAGCACTTTTGGGGAAGTGATGTTTGGACATTTTAGCCTTGCAATAGAGTGCTACAGGAATGAGTCCTAAAATTTGGAAATTAGTTGCATTTTTGTCTGTTTAACACAAGCTCAAGATATTTTCACTTTTTATTCTCAAGCATTAAATACATCAGATCTCATGAGTTTGGCGACAACTAACAAGGCTTCAATAGTTCAATGAGTAATCAAATAACACATAAGAATCATACACTTTTGGTGGTCACCCACAGCTTATTTTTAGTAACAGTACTCCAAAAGCAGATGGAAAAATCCTATTTGTTTTTGTTACAGGAGCACCAAACCAGTTTTAAGTCTCTGGGGTATATTTGTAGCAATATCCAAAAATACATTGTATGGGTCAAACTGATCGATTTTTCTTTAATGCCAAAAATCATTAGGATATTAAGTAAAGATCGTGTTCTATAAATATATTTAGAACATTTCCTCCTGTAAATATATCAAAACTAAATTTTTTATTAGTAATATGCATTGTTAAGAATTCATTTGGACAACTTTAAATGTGATTTTCTCGATATTTAGATTTTTTTGCTCCCTCAGATTCCAGATTTTCAAATAGTTGCATCTCGTTATCTCCTTACAGACCACACATCAATCAAAAGCTTATTTATCCTGTTTTGCCTTGAGTCTTTTTGTGGTCCAGGGTCACATACAGTACAGATCAAAAGTTTGGAAACATTACTATTTTTAATGTTTTTGAAAGAAGTTTCTTCTGCTCATCAAGCCTGCATTTATTTGATCAAAAATACAGAAAAAACAGTAATATTGTGAAATATTATTACAATTTAAAATAATAGTTTTCTATTTGAATATACTTTAAAAAATAATTTATTCCTGTGATGCAAAGCTGAATTTTCAGCATCATTCCTCCAACCTTCAGTGTCACATGTAACATCAGTCGATCACATGATCATTTAGAAATCATTCTAATATTCTGATTTATTATGAGTGTTGGAAACAGTTCTGCTGTCGAATATATTTGATCAATAAAAGGTTAAAAAGAACTACATTTATTAAAAATAATAAAAACAATTCTAATAATATATATTCTAACAATATATTTTCTTTACTATCACTTTTTATCAATTTAACACATCCTTGCTGAATAAAAGTATTGATTTTATTTAAAAATACAATACAAAAAAATTACTGACCAGTAGTGTTTATTGTTATTAAAAATAGCTTCTTTTTTTTATTCATCAAAGTATCCTAAAAAAGTATCACATGTTCTGAAAAAATATTAAGCAGCAGAACGGTTTCCAACTTTGATAATGAATCATCAAATTAGAATGATTTCTAAAGGATCATGTGATAATGATCCTAAAAATTCAGCTTTGAATCACAGAAATAAATGATCATTTAAAGTATAATAAATGTAAAAACAATTATTTTAAATTGTAATAATATTTCACAATATTACATTTTTTCTGTATTTTTGATCAAATAAATGCAGGCTTGATGAGCAGAAGAAACTTCTTTCAAAAACATTAAAAATAGTAATGTTTCCAAACTTTTGGTCTGTACTGTACATCATCCCCACAGCACTGAACAGCTACAGAAGTCATACCACAAGACTTTTAGCAAATAAAGCAGCGCTGCTTACCATCTTGAACTTCATCAGGCCTCTTGCGCTTCTCGTAAACCACAATGATGACCACGAGGATGATGATCTCGGCCAGGACGCCCAGGAAAGGCCAGAGCGGGGCGAGGTGACTCCTCACCCGCAGGATGGTCACGGACTCTTTGGAGCCGATGATGTTTGAGGCGTTGCAGACGTACTCGCCCGGATCTGTGCGGATGTCCAGACCCGTGATACTCAGCTCTGTGAAATTATCTTTGTTGATGACGAAGAATCGTCCGGTGCTGTTGTCAACGTCCTGTGAAGAGAACATCAGCTCATCAGCTTCAGTGTCATACCACGAGGAAGAGGAAATGATGACAGTTTGGATGAAATACTCCTTTAATTAAGTCAAAACGATTATTTTTTTATTTTATTTTTTTAAAGAAAATACTATTTTATTCATCAAGGATGGTTTAAATTGATCAAAGGGACATTAATAATGTGAATCCTAAAATTAAAATAAAATGCATCACCGTTTCTACAAAAATATTGGCAAATATCGCTGAAAATACAGATTTGATCACAGAAATAAATTACAGTTTAACAGATATTCACATAGAAACAGCTGTTTTAAATTGCAATAATATTTCACAATTTTTACTGTATTTTTATTAAAGAAATGCAGGCTTGGTTACGTACGATGTAAGATCCCCGGCCCAGTTTCTTGCGCCACGTCCACAGAGGATGCGGGTATCCGACTGATTTGCAGTACAGCGTTGCATTTTCTCCTTCTTTTTTGTTCTCGCTTCGTTTATGGCCGATGATTTCAGGAGCAGCTGGACAGAGACAGAAAGCCGAAGCTTTTTCATCACTCAGATTATTTGATCTTGTTCTTCACTCTCTTTATCGGGTCTTGACATACTCTTTATTCTTTTGGTCATGTGATGTGACTTTTGTGGCATGTTTGTAAGTCAAGTGTTTAAATCGTGTCTTTTTTTTAGTCACCATGACATCAAAAATTACAATTTACTTTAATAATAATAATAATTAGTCTAGACGTGACATATCAAATGGTTTTTTAAACAGCAAATTAATATCGTAACACTAATGAATTCATATCTGGGTCAGGGGGCGGGGCATTCTCATTCAAGGCAGCATCTGATTGGACAAAAATCTGCATATGCTTGAAAGCAAGACGAGTCATCAATATTTTTGGTCTTTTTCCTGGAAAATTACTTTATTTGTCAATGCAAAAACTGCTGTCCTTCCTTAGTATTTCTGTCTTGCTTTCCAATACAAATATCTACACATTCTTAAATCAAGATGCATTTACTTAAGAAATAAAATGGCATAAGAACATAAGTCTTAATTCAAAAACTTAATTTAACAAGTTGATTTTTTTATACTTTTTAAGTATAAAATTGGTAAGAAAAAGGTGCATTTAATAAACCCTGCTTTAAGGATGTTTAGAAATTTGTACAAACAAGACAAAAATGCACCTTAAAGAACTATGGGGTCAGAATTATCAACTAAATTTAAACCCCAATTTTTCTAATCTTAAGCATAACTCAGAAAATAAGAGTTCTTATGTCATTATGCTTCTGAAGTAGATGTATCTTGGAAAACAAGAAAATAAAAATACTGATCAAGAACATCAGTTAACTGAGTTTTGGATGAAAAAAGACACATTCTGGACCGTTCTTGTGTAATTGTGTATCCCAACTCCACAAATGATTGCTGTGATGAGACCTAATTAAAAGCTTCCCTCTCTGATGCTGAGTCACTGGATAATACACAGCTCAATGTCACAAACCCTGCGGCCCAATATTCCCCAGAATTAAGAAATACTGGATGTGATCGAACCCCCCCAACCTCCCGCCGCTAATCTCCCAAACTGCTGTAATTCCCTCCGTGCAATTAACGGGATGAAACGAATCTCGGAGCGTGAACGTGAAGGATGGAGAAGGCGTGGATTTGAACTTGGCTGACATCACCAGCTCTAATTATGGTGCACACACACCTTCTTAGGATGGAGTGTGTGTGTGCGTGTGTGTGCGCGCGCGTGTGTGTGTGTGTGTGCGCGTGTGTGTGTGTGTGTGTCACGTGCAGAAAAGCAATGGGGAGCTTAGCTGGGCATTATCTTCACTCACAGCGTCTCTGAGACACAATAAACCGGCCTCCTTCCAATCACAAACACCTCTTCATTTATACTGTATATAATTAATGTAATATTTATATTGCATTTAAAAAAAAAAAGTTTATTTTAATGTGAAAATAAATGAATTACTCTCTGTTTTTAATGAGTCACATAAAAAACTATTTATATATATATATATATATATATATATATATATATATATATATATATATATATATATATATATATATACATACATATTAGTATATTATATTAGTATTTTGTTAGTATTTGACTGTAATATATATATATATATATATATATATATATATATATATATATATATATATATATATAAAGTGAAAATAAATGTATTACTGTTATTAATTAATTAGTACTGTTATTATCTAATGAGAAACACATTTTAACATTGAAAAAAAACAAAAAGATATTAAAAGTCCTAAAAATATTTTCCAAAAAAAATAAATTAATTAAAAAAATAACAAAAAGGAAAAAAGATATGGCAAAATATATTTTCTATGAAAGCATTTTATATATATATATATATATATATATATATATATATATATATATATATATATATATATATATATATATATATATATATATATGTATACACACACACACACACACACACACACAAATATATACATAGAGTATAAAGAGCATACTTAATGTTTATGTCTGTATCATTTATTTTTGCTAATTTGATTTAGTGGTGAAATGTGACCTAAAATAGGAAAATATATTTTGAAAAGCGACGGTGAGCTCAGCGTTATCTTCACTCACTCGCTCACAGCATCTTTCTGATCACAGAAGTCTCTTTCTTCCTCCTTTCCACCCTTCGTCTGGCTCTCTTTCAAACCCTGATCGCCTGCAGACGCGTGATCAATGCAAGCCAGAGATCAGTAACAGTGTCAGGAGACTGATAGATGCTCTACGCTGCTATTTACAGGGCGTCTCACTCGCCTCGAAAGGAAGAGCTTGTGTTACCCAACGCCCAATGCAATCTGCGTTCATGATATATATATACAGTATATATACAGCAGAATGGAGACAGGAGTCCATGCAGGGTGGATGTATGGAGTAAAAGTGACTCAGGCGCACGACAGATGGCGCACTGACATCCTTCCTTAATAATGCATTACTAAACATAAACACATGTAAAGGTGCACGCTGGGTTTTCTTGCACCAGACGTGATTTAATGCAATTATGCCATCATACAGAAGAGTGGTCGCTGAATACTGTGCACAAACATTATAATATATTGCTGTTTAAAAAGACTCGGGAGTGTAACGCTCGAAACATGCACAGGGCAGATTATGAGTGGACAGTAAACTCCTGCCGTTAGAAACACTGGGAGTGAATCCAGAGCCTTAATCCAGACCCAACCCATCACACGAACCTCCATCTGTTCCCTCAGAGAGAGAGTGTGTGTGTGTGTGTGTGTGTGTGTCTGTGAGAGAGACTGGAGGGGTTGGGGGTGAACAGACTGCATGATGGGACGACAGAACCTCACATTCATCTGATATTGAAGACTTGGTATCTTTGTCTTTTGTCAATGAGCTTCAAGACTCTCTTTTTTAATATCAGGTGAATCTCAAATCAATGATGTGCAGGTCATATTTCAGCACAGATCAAAAGAAACAAATAAGACACGTTTAAGACATTAAAGAATGTGAAACCTATTTTATGGACCTTTATATTTTCTTTTTAAATAACACATTATTTTCATGACTAGTGACACATTTATATTTGAATTACCTTAATGCAAATCATCTGATTAATTGTAAACTATTTATATTATATGTTAGTGTTTTATATATTGTATGAAAAATATTGTATATTTGTAATGAAAATTAATATGTTTCTAATGAAAATCACATTTTAAGAAAATATTATTTAAATTGTATTTTGTTTATATGTCATGATAGTGTTTGGATGTACTGTTATTTAAAAAAAAAAATTACAGTAAAAATTACTGTATTAAATAATGAAAATCAAACGAGAATCACTTTTTTTTTAAATGGAAATTACAAATAATTTTTATAGTCCTTAAACAGTTGTAAATGTAATTATTTTCTTTATTAAAAATAATTATTTCTATTAAACAATTATATTTAGCAACATATCCTCATCCTTTTTCTGCAATGGCAGGTAAAAAAATATGAATAAAACTATGCTAAAAATAATTATTAAATAGAAATAATAACTTATTTTTAATTTAAAAAAATCTCAAATTTATTTTTATTCACTAGATTAAGTGGTCGTTTTGATTTATTAATTTCATCCTTTTTCTGTCTTTGCAAAATAAATAATTATTTATTTAATTAATTAAAAAAAAAGTCTTATTATTTATTAAATCAATAATTAGACGTTATAAAATATTCACCAAAAATCCTATGTAGCATAAAAAAACAAGTAAAACCTAAAACTGTCTTGTGGCTCCAGTAAAGAGCTACAGATAGGACGGGAACAATACTGTGCTTCTTCATGGTGTGTTTCTATCAGAACGACGCTCGTGGCACATGGAGCTGAATGCTGTCATCTCACAGACTCAGGGCAGAAGAGCCCAGCCAAAGCGGACAGCGACATCATCGCGTTACGTAACCAGGCAACGCTTAACGAGAGCCTTGACATAACGATCTGGGCATGCTCAGTGCGTCTGATGGCCGTGTCAAAACAAATTGGCTTAACTGAGGAACACGCCTGCGAGCTCAGACTGTGTCGGGTCTCAGGGGTTTGTGTCTGACACTGTTCTAGTGAAGATCACAATCCACTTCACATACACTACATACAGACATCATTTATCATCTGTAGATTCCACTGTCCAGAACATTAGCAGAACCTCCAAATGAGGTAAGGACATGCCTGGATCATATTTCACCACAAAATATAAATAAATAAATAAATAATGATAATTTTTGTAATTTGCAACCAACAACAACAAAACAATAATGTATTTATTTGTCATGTACCAATTTATGCTTTAAAAAAATAAAAATCATTCAATTAAATAATAAAACTCTTGAAATTAGAGTTTTTTTTTACTGTAATATAATAATCAAATTGTAATGTGCAAAAATTGTAATGTGTAAATTGTATTAATTAAAATGTATTTTTTACTGTGAGAAAAAAAATCTGTGAAATCTATTTTTGTAATATGCCAAAAACTATGGTATATTCATGTCACATTAAATTATGCTTATTTAAATAAAAATATTTTTAAATATAAAAATTATTCAATTATAAAAACATGATTAGTTTTTTTTACTGTAATAATCTAATATTACAGTAATATAATATATTCATTTATGCTTAAAAATTAATCTAAATTTTAAAATATAAAACATTTTATGAATAAAAAAAGTATTCGTTTTTTTACTGTGAGAAATAACAAAAATCTGTTTTTGTATTATGCATGTCACTTACTAAAATATGCTTATTTAAATTCAGTTAAATACAAATATAATACATTTTTGAAAAATAAAAACTATTACTGTTTACAGTAAAAATCTTTTAGTAATATGCAAAAAAAGTTTTTATTGAATTTCCAGGAACTAATTTATGCTTTCTTAAAAATAGTTACATTTAAAAAAAAATAATATAAAAAGTAGTATTACAGTATTTTACTGTAATAACATAATCAAATGAATAAATGTATCATTTATATATAATCAATAAATCGTTTTACTAATATGCAAAATATGGTATATATTTGTCATTTACTCATTTATGCTTATTTAATTGAAAATAAATTTGTATTTATATTAAATTTATATAAAATTCATAACATTTCATTTTTAATGTAAAAAAAAATCTAATGAGAAACACAATTAAGATGCATAATGACAAAAAACAAAAGTAGTAAAAGACGTTTCTCTCATATTTTCTTTCCTCTTTTGAGTCCTTTTCATTAACAGTCTGAAATAGAGTCGCAGCAGCACGTTTGACTCGTTATGAAGCCGGATGGCCGTCTTGATTATGAGTGACAGCAGCTGTCTGAGTGTCACTATGCCACGTCTCGGGTGAGTTTATTTTGAGGTGAAGAGAGGCTAATCACACTCCAAACAATACCTAATTATAACAAGAGTTAGGTCTCCTCTGGATGCTGTTTACAGTATGTTAATGAGTTTTGTGAAAGGATTTCTTACCTTTGACCTCAATGGAAGCATTGGCATTGGGAGCCGACTTAAAGCTGTAAACACACATGTATTCACCCGAATCATCTGTCCTCGGTTTACTTAACCTTTAAAAAACAAGAAACGTAATCACTGCCAA
Organism: Carassius auratus; assembly: GCF_003368295.1. Classification (NCBI taxonomy): domain Eukaryota; kingdom Metazoa; phylum Chordata; class Actinopteri; order Cypriniformes; family Cyprinidae; genus Carassius; species Carassius auratus. Next base: position 1,272,665 of record NC_039285.1, read on the forward strand.
CTCCATAACAGAGCATCTCTACAAAACAAAAAAATAATCATTAAATCGTTAAATTCGACTTTTTCGATCTCAAAATTCTGGCTGTTTTCTCAGAAATGTGACAATTGCGAGATGAAAAATGCACTGGAAAAAAATCTTAATTTTAAAATAAATCATAATTGCCTTTAAAAAAAAAAAATATATATATATATATATATATATATATATATATATATATAATTTTTTTACCCCATGACAGGAACAAGCTTCCATAGAAAACTTAATCGTATTCTTCATAAAAAAAGTGGGTGCAAATTTAACTAAATGCCACTAATCCTGAATATATGTATTGGATTATGGAGAAAAATATTTATTTTATCACTTTGTCTTTTTAATCACACATTGCATATATGACTCCATAAGGCTTATTTTCCATATACATAAATAAGTAAACATTATTTGGAGTTTAACAGACATTTTCACTAGAACCTTGTATAGAAAAGTAAAGTTTTATTTTTGTGTGAGCTATTGCATAAGAGCCAATAATAATCAGTGAAGCATATAACATTATTAATCATCAGAGAGAGCGACCTATTGTGACAGCATTTTACAGTGAGTTCAATATTTTAATGTATATGATTATGTGTGTGTGTGTAAAATATAATTATTAATAGAAACATTATATATATGGGTCAAAGACGAAAAAATGTTTAAGCATAAAAAAAGTGTAATACGGCTTTAAACTGTTGTAGTCCCCCCCCCCCCCCCCCCCCCAAAATGCAAAAAGTTTTCTTTTTTATTTAATTGCAATTTTGTTTTTGTTTTTCTGAGCAAAAAATAAATATCATACATTCTCCACTGATTTACAGAAGACACCCAGTAAAATTTCAGTTGTTTCAGTTAACAATCTTGTCAGGCATATTAACAGCAAAAATCAATTTATGACATATTAAAAGACTAATTACTTTCACCGCAAATACTAATGAGTTGTAATTTTACATTTTTAACATTTGCCACTATCCTAGGTTTTGCCCATTTGTCAGTAAGAATTTTTTTTTTTACTAATTTAAAACACAATAAAATTTAGTATGCTCCATTATTCTTTTAGAGATTTTAATATGTACACGTCAGGATAAGCATATTGAATTTTTGCATAAATATTGTGTTACACTGAATGACAATGTAACATTATTTCAACCAAATTTTGACATTTTATTCTCCAAAAACTTATTTGAAACCTTAAAAGTAGACATTTTACTTACATTTAATGTGTTTCTATGGACACAAAATCACTTTTGTACATTTCTTTTGATGCGGACATCTTAACGTCTTTGACCCATATATATCAGTATTATAAGTAAAATAATTTACATATTTAATATAGATTTAATTAAAAAAATTTTTTAAAAAAATTCTCCTCTTTTTCTTTTTTCTAAATATATTTTTGAGAGATCAATATCAAGGATAATGGGAATAACAAAAAAAACTATACTAGTGCTGTCAATCAGTGCTGTACATTTACATATATATATATATATATATAATGTGTATATTTATTATGTATATATTTATATATAATATAAAATGTAAGAATATAAATATTTTCATAAATCTTTTTGTATGCGTGTTTATTTATATATGCATTAGAAATATACACAGTACATCTTACATATATTATGTAAACAAAAACTTTTATTTTGTATGCAATTACTCGTTGGAAAACACCTATATATATATAAAATTAAACATTACAATTAAAATGTTAACTTCTTTGCAAAGGTACAATACAGTCTTTCTTCTGCTATCCATTTGTGTTAGAAATGCTCGAGTCATTCATTCATTCATTAGATTTTGGGGTGAAATATGACATGAATTTTCCCGAGCTTCATCCACCTGCCAGAGAGACTTAGCCCGAAACACAGATGACATATTAAACATTTATTTGCAGTGCTGCCTGCTGAACTGATAATGGGAGCGACGGGCGGAAACGATTAGTAACTGACAGCAATAGAGAGAGAAAACAAAAACCAGAAGCACTGATAAACCCAAACAAGAGATCTCACTTGAACTTGGTGTGTTTGTGCTCCGTCCTGGTGTTGGGAATCTCCTGTCCGTTCTTCATCCAGAAGGTTTCCCAGTGTGTGCTGTGTGAGTTAGTGAGGTTACACTGAAGGATGATGGGTAACTCCTGCCCGCTTTTAGGCTGTAAAATCTCCTGATCGGAAGCATTGATCCGCGGCTCTGAAACGAAGACAAAGTCACGGACAATTAGAGACTAAAGCATTATGATCTGTCTGGAGAACGGAGACAACACGAATACAAACATTACATTTGCACGACAAATAGTGTCAAGTTTAACATATGTTCCTTTATTAGATTATCTTGACGCTTAAAGAGAAAGTTCACCGGTCATCATTTTCATCACTTTCTTTCTTTCTGTGAAACACACAAAGAGTAGTTTTTTTCCTGGACTGGAAACAATGATGGTCAAGCTCCCCAAAAAAGTCCACCGAACTCGCATTATGAGAAATTAACACAAAAGAGTCATGCAGGACATGTGAATGATGACTGTTCATTTTTGGGTGAACTGTCCCTTTAAGAGCACATATACCACCGTACTTCTCTGAAGGAATGCCTGAAATGGGACAAACATGGATTGTGATTTCTTCTATTTTGACACAAATCATTAATTAGACACTGAATTTGCACCGAAAGACCATCAGAAATCAAAAGTGAACCTTCAGTTGTGTTCTGACCACAATATGAGCCTCATCAATTGAGCACAAGACCACTTTTACAGCGAAATCATCCACAGTTTCCATTAAATCCAGTTTCTAATAACGGTTCTGATTCTGTTAATCTTGTGTTCTCTTGGCATATATAAGGGGATTCGTATAAGTAATATATTCGTGAAATATTACGACCAAACTGATGATGCTTTCAGCCATCAATAAAACACTCAAAAATATATATTTTTAAATTCCATCGATTTAAATTACATGGTTTTAACATAAACTCAAAATAAATATTCACATTTATTTCATTTGATTTTTATAATCATATTTTCAGATTGCTTAAGAATCAGCCTTAACCTGTTCATAAATAGTGAAAACGATTAAATTTGTAAGTTAGAAAGAAATTGATGATAAATACATCGATCTGGTTAATGTGTGTTTAAAACAGATTCGGTTTATTAGTACTCTACAGAAATCTGATCTGATTGTTTGTTTTATAATCTAATCCAAAATAGATGGAACATTTAAATGCATTTACATTAAATACTTTTGGAGGGATTTTGTTTTTCCATTTGACACATTTTGTATATTAACTATTAAAATATTCAAATACGTTCTCTGGTTCTATGGGCCAAAATATCACTACTTTTTATCCTAGCTTTTTAATTGAACCGTACAGACATCCATGTGTGTGAATCACAAACAGATGGAAAAAGCCGGGCGAGCCATAATCACCCTGTGATTGGCTTGTACAGTAAACCTCCAGACATTATTCCCGCTCCGCTGGGAGGGGCACGGGATGATCCATGTGCCGCCAGAAACTCCAATTAGCATTCCTTACACCTCCTCCTGCAGTTTGGTTTATCCTAAGGGGGACGCTACAGCTCTCTCTCTCTCTCTCGATCGCCTACTCTCTCTCTCTCGATCGCCTACTCTCTCTTACACACAATCTGAAAATCTCAGAACGTCTGGAGATCCTGCCGAAGGTCATCTGGAGGACACCTGAGTTTAATGGTCAACCTTCAGCCAACGATCACAGAAAGCTGAAGGGAAGTTTGGGGTGAAAAAATATGTGTATTAGTGATGCACCAATCGCACGCAACATTAAAGACTGTCAAAACTACATTTAGTGTTTGAATTTTGTGATAAGATGCACAGAATGTGAGAGCTGAATCTTTTATATCAGAAGTAAGAAATGCACAAAGATTGCTGGACAAGACCATCATCAGTCTAGACGCCGTCCTGCTGAAAACTATACGCTTCAGCATGTGATGATAATGTATATACAGATAATGAAAACACAGACTCCCAGTGATGACAGAATATGCATGTTTAAATTGTCTTAATTTAGCAACCCCTAATAGACAGGAATCCCCAAACTTCAGTTAAGACCGACTGCTTGGCTTTATATTAGTGGGTGTTCATTACTGAATCACAGGCAGACAGTGAATGCAAAGAAGGCACAAGGTGATTCTCCGGCTCTGGCCAGTTTTATATCTGAGACTAGAGGTATACTGAGATAAGGAATTGCCCGTTTAACTGAGATGACCCATTTTTCTTGCGTCTCCATCCTGGTCCCATCCCATCCCACAGAATAAACACTGCATGTCTTCAAAGCGCCGTTAGGCTTTACGCTCTGCACAGGGCACACAAAGGCAGGCTTTGGAGAAAATAAAACACCCATGCAACACAGGAAACAGAAAGAATGTATAGGATGAGAGAGGAAGACAGAGAGCAGGGTTTTATCTGGGTTTGTGGTCATCCACAACAAGAGGCTCAAGTGCATTAGGAGCTGAAGGACTATTGATTTCAGTGGGAATCCTCAAGGTCTGCCTGAAGGAAAGGGGGACGTTTGGACACACCAAGGTCAAAACATAGCAAAAATACAAGAGGAATCGATACCCGTATCCAAAAATGAACATAATATGGGTTTCGTTTGTAGTACGTTTGGGTGGCATGGACAAAAAATGTATATGGTAGAAAATGTTTAGTTATTCTTTCTGCAAAAAAATGCTTTATATATTGCATAATTTTTGGATAATCCAGTGATTTAAATATTTTTCTCCTTTTATCCAGACATAAACCACGATATCAGATTATATTCATAACGAACGAATGCGAAGATATCAAAATAGAAATGCACATATATGAGTAGATGTGCAATGTTTGACTTTTTTTTTGTGGCACAAAAATAATAAAGCATCACAGTTAATGTTGTCTCTTATCCAAAACTGTAATAATCCCACCACAATAAAGCACTGTTTGCATTATGCAAAGCCATTTAAAAGGGTTAAACTGTAAGTGTCAACGTCCGTGAAAGATAATATTACAATATATAATATTTTAGGACCATTTATGATGTTTTTGTCCTCTATGCGCCTTTTACGTGCAAGAGTTACACAGAAAGCTGACAAACTTCAAAATGCAATTCTAGTTCCAGTTCCAAGAATTGAATCAGGATTTGTGCAGTATTCATTAGACGTACTCCCTGATGCACGTCGTCTCAATTCAACACCCATAAGGCTGCATGCATCCACAGAGGGACACTAGTGTGTGTTTGAGCATCTAGCTACTACAGTAATGAGCACTCACTCTGCAGCACGGATATAGTGGCTTGCGTTCGGATCCAGGTGATGGACGGGTTCTGGCGGAGGTCGTTTCGGCGCGGGTCGTTGCTGGCCCTGCACTCGTAGATCCCGGCGTCCTCCAGCGTGAGGCGGGAGATGGCCAGCACGCTCACACCGTTGGCTCCGTACGCCGTGTTGATGGACACCCGCCGCTTGCGTGCACCGTCCCACAGCTGCTTGAAGGAGTCCGCCCTGTTGATATCGGCGTACCACCACTGGATCTCCGGCACGGGGTTACCCACCACGTCACAGTACAGCTCAAAGGCGTCTCCGGTGAGCTTGATCTCTGACATCGGCGACTTCACAAACCCAGCTGGAGAGGAAGAGAGAGAGCCATGGTGGTGCGAGAGAAAACAAAAGCATACCATCAATTAATAAAACACAAAAGAAGAATGATCCAAATGCAAATCAAGAAGAAACGGGTGTAAAACAGTAGAAGTCAGAATAATAGAGCATCACAGGTTAATGGACAATACAATAATAACCATCTTTGACTGTTGTAAAGGGATAGTTCAAACTAAATTAAACACTTGATGATCATACAGGTGTTAGTCAACGATGGAAGAACGTTCATTCATTCCAATTTAAACATCATTACGAAAAGGCTTTTTTACTATTTCTACACACTGGATATTACGTCTTAAATTGATGCTCTAACCATCTTACCAATATCTTAGATAAATCATAAACAGGAGAAAAACATTTGCACTAAAAGGAATATATAAGGTCTGGAGGGTTGCTGCGTTATTCTTCACATTGGCAGGATAATTTAGCGATGCTCAAGGAAACGGCGAGACTCTTTTAGCACGTCTTCAGTGCCATTTTTCACTGTCTCTTCGTTTGGTAGAAGATACAGCATGGATGAATGGCTATGTAGAATAAACGCTTGCACTTTAAGATCAATGTTCATTTTTTTGCATCTAAAAATTCTTAAAAACAGGAATTAGCTTGAGAACTTCTGGCGGCCAAATGACATTGCAAAATAATACAAATAATAATAATTTTCTTAACCAGCATTTTTGTCTTTACCATTTGTTTTTCTAGGAACAATCCTAAAAAACAGGAATTTACTTGAGAAACAAAAATGGTGTCAAATAATTGCTAGCTTTCTTGCTTGTAGAGAATATATCTTTTTCCACTTATATTGGACTTTTATCAATTTTTTCTACCCTTATTGATAAACTGCATAAACCTGAAAACAATAAAAAGCATTTTGTCAACCAGGAAGGAAAAATACTTGATACGATATATATCTTCAGAAAGCTATTTTGCTTCTCTAATAAATGCATCTTGTATTAAGTATATTTAGTTTTTTTTTCTTCTTCCAAAAAACAAGACAATTGTGAAGCCTTGAAATTCTGTGCCCTTAAAAAAAAAAGCTATTTTGCAAAGATCCAGATGGCAATAACATCAGCGCATCCCTGTTTATCCCAGCAAACAGTCAGATTTGAAGAGACGATGCCCTTCCAGATGAAGTTATTATTGTTGTGGATTACCGGGCATGTAAATGAAATGATTCATGCGGCTCTCACAGTAAGAGACTGAGCCCACGGAAAGGTGAATTTCACGGGAAATATGCATGCATCTCACATCAGATCTACACGCGACTCGCTTAATCTTAATCACACACAGTCGGGAGAAGATTCATCTTTAAACACAATAACCTTCAGACAGAATCTGAAAACTACACGAAAACATGAGCTTGCATATCTCACCGTCTCGGACGTTTCTCCTAAAGCATATTCCACTTCTATATGAATGTAAATATAGATCTCAGACTTCAGTAAGATACAGAAAACCTCATTACTGTCTAGAAGAATCAATTAGTGATTGTATGGAATATTGCATTGAAATGATGATGGTGCGTATGGTTTGTAAACTAGGGTTCAGTTTAACACTGATGTATTTGTACTGAGCTTGAACTCACAGCCAAATATTAATAAAACATGTCAGAATGTGTCTGGGCTGGATGATTTATCTAATATGCATGATATAACATAATATAAACTACCACAAATTAATGCTTTCATTCAGTGAGGACGCATTAAATTCAGCAAAAGTGAGAGTGAAGTCATTTATAAAGTTACGAGAGATGTCTGTTTCCAATTAATGCGGTTCTTTTGAACTTTCTATTCATGTGTGAATCATAACAAATAAAATGCATTACAGTTTCCTCAACAATATTAATGTTTTCAACATTGATGATAATCAGAAATGTTTCCTGAGCAGTAAATCATCATATTTTCATGATTTCTGAGGATCATGTGACGCTGAAGACTGGAGGAATGATGCTGAAAATACAGCGGAGCATCACAGAAATAAATTACACTTTAACAGATATCCACATAGAAAACAGATGATTTACATTAGAATAATATTTCTGATTTTTATTGTATTTTACTCAAATAAATGCAGCTTTGGTGAGCATAAGAACATTTTAAAAACAATTTTTTAAAGATCTTCATCACACAGCCCTATCAGGGTTCTTTATATGATATATCTGAAAAATAATTTTCTCATTTTACACTCAAGAAACTGGCGAAGGAATCATTTCGGCAGGTCATTCAAGGAGACTGAGGTGATTTTGTCATATAATCTCAGGATGCCTAAGATTGAGTCTTTTAATCATCATTCTTCTACACAAATCAAAGATGGATCAAGCTCGGTATGATCGTTTGTCAATGTACTAAAAGACAGAAATGCTTCACTAGCTTCCTTTCATCCTTTAACATTCAAGGACCTAGGAGATGTTAGATCAATGGGAAAGCTTAACACACGCTCCTGGTCTTACAGTGAATGACTTGTGTTGATTTCAATGAGCGCTCAGGTGTGTGTGTGTGTGTGTGTGTGTGAGCTATGAAAAGACACAATATTCACTTAGTTGAATTCCCTGCCTGAGGCACGATCATGTGAACCATAATTATATTCTCTTGGAATAAAGACATTTTGGGTTTTCAGCCACCCTAACGAACAGATTGGGCTTTCACACCTTCTCTACTGGAGCGTGATCCTCAGCAAGACTCCCCGGGATCAGAAACATCTGGATGCGGTGTACAGCGCTGCATAATCACACGCATTCATCGAGGCTTTTCAATCAGGGAAATTATCTTACATTACTTCTGCATGTTCACACGTCTCACTTGAAACCCAAAAAAAAACATGCAATTACATTTAAAGGAATATTTAACCCTAAAATAATAACACTCCATGCGGTGAAAAAGTGCATCTGCTGTTGTCTCTTGTTTAGATCTGTTTAAACGCTGCTTGATCTGTGCAGATTTCTCTCCTGATTCAGACCAGAACACTTTTTCACTGGAGGAAGTGTTATTATGGATTATAGACTCTATGTGTTTGAGTTAAAATCATCTTAATGCTGGATGTGTTTCAGGTTTTGTCTTCTCCAGATGTTCACTGATGGACTGGAGTGCTGTGGATTATTGGGATGTTTTTATCAGACTCTCATTCTGACGGCACCCATACACTAGAGACACTGATGCAATGCTACATTTCTCCAAATCTGAAAAAAAAAAAAAAACTCCTCCTAATCTTGGATGATCTGAGAGTGAGCACATTTTCAGCAAATGTTAATTTTTGGGTGAACTGTTCCTTTAAAAGACGATCCTGTTTCAATATTGCAACTCTGCTAATTCTGAAATCATCGCACGGTACCCTACTACTCTCACATGACCTGCTACAACAGATGCTTTTATTAACAGCGACTCCTGCCAACTTAAAAAAGGCGTTTAACGGTAAGATCTGGCAGCTTGAGAGTGTTAACGGGATCACTTGAGTTTTTCACCTCTCCAGTGGGAATTATAGCTCCCTGGAGGACAATAAAACACCACACAGACCTAAACACACACACACACACACACACGAGTGTTGAGTAGGTGGAACGGGTCTGTCTACTACATTAAACAATAATCAGTGATCCTGTGGTGCATTCATATCATGATTTTAGAGTCACGATGCAGATTTCTTCATCTTTTCTCTAATAACGTCGGTTGTAAACTGCATGTGGAGTATCTAACACACGTGGTAACGAATGAGTCATTTTATTTATTCTTTTTGTGGAAGAAACTTAATGTTTAGGGCAGGTGTTACATGAATTCTTGGTGAATCTCATCTCGTTTGACTTAATGCCATGCGATTGCAAAGAACAGCATGTGCCTTTTTCATACACGGCTCAGCGTGCCATGTGTTTTCAGGAGATGACTGTATATGTGACTAATAATGGCCAAAGCTGAATTTCTTACAATGGGATATATACACCAAGACATAATGGTGACCCTGGAGCATAAAGGGTATATTGTTCAAAATTGAGATTTATGCATCATCTGAAAGCTGAATAAATCATCTTTCCATTGCTGTGGTTTGTTATGATAGGACAATAATATATTTGGCTGAGACCAACACACACACATGATAATGTAGAGTATTTATATCTTATTTCATTCATTGCTTTTGTGTTTATCATTATGTAAACATAATCATGCATGATTGTATTTTTGCTGTTTTCGAGTGCAAATATCTAAACTTTTTTTTAAATAAAGGTACATTTAATTGATGCAAAATTGCTTTTTTCTAAAAATCTGGCGAAAGTTAAGTGACTATTGCTTATTTTTCTGAAACTATTGGTGGATTTCCCTTCTCATTTTGAGGATCATTTCATATTTCAAACAAGATTTCATATCTGATGTCATTTCGCATTATCAACACAATATTTAGATGAATATTATAATTAGAGTTTCTTTGAAGTTCCCTCCACTTCTAACAATCCTCACTAGCTCATTTGAAATGGTCCTAAAGTGTGACAAATGCATTAAAAGCTCAAATATTTCCATTAATATGAGGTCAGAAAAGCAGCATGTAAAATAAATGCAAGAAGAATGATCAAAATGCTATTTTAGATAAAGTATAGCGTGTCAACTAGCCAAAAAGCAAAGCATGTCACGCCAACAAACCAAAGATATGAGCACAGGATTAATCCTGGAATTAGCATCTCAAAAGTTGTAGCTCACATGCAACCAAAAATGAACATTAAGTCATGATTGGCTTTTGTTTTTCTCAGAATGAGACGTTCAGCAGTATGTTCATGCAGAGATTTTGCATGCACTGAAACCAGAAACCAAATAATCGTATCACAGCAGAAGCCCAAAAGCTCTTACTCCGAGTTCCACCAAAGAACAAAAGTGAGAAAACGATGACGAGATCTTCATTTGTGACTCAACTGTGTCTTTAATCTCACGGCTGTCGCTGGTACTCATGGGCTATTTATACTCAGAAGAGTGCCTTTATAGCGTGAATTGTTCATGAGGCCAGATTAGACATGCTTCATACACATATTCACGCCACAATGAATACATGCCTTTCCATCAGACTGAGATTACAGTGTGGTTTTCTGCTTCTTTTACAGACAACATTGACCGAATGACAAACCGTCCCATAAAGCCAGTCCATTACGAGTTACTGGATTCCCTTCTAGAAAAATATCTACAAAGCCACAGTTCTGCGCTCCTCGTGTCTGTTCTAATAATAGAAGCATGAAGCAAAGCCATTTACAGTCCTGCAGATATCTGTTGCTGCTCTCATGAGCGAAGCACACAGTCAGGAACGGCTCCAGGCTTTATATATATGTATATATATATACAGTATATGCAAGCTACACAACATTTACCCCTTCAGTCCTAAAATCAGAGCGTGTGAAGGGAAGACAGCAGATGTGAGATCTCAGAAACAAACAGAGACTGGGATAAAACCAGTCCAACTGCTGGGATTCAGATCCAACACGTGAAGGTGGAGCGATGCATTTCTGTGCCGCCATTATCAACGACGACTAGTACTGCAAAAATAATGCAATGATAAAAAGAGGTTTCCCAAACACCCCAGATGAACAGAGACAGTCATTCCTGTCCCAAACTCACACCATTGACGTCTCAGGCTTCATCTTGATGCTCAAACAAATACATCAGACTTTCTTGTGTAACCCTGAATATTCAGCTATGATGTGTTTTTTATTTATTTTTTGTATTTTATGACATTATGTGTTCATATATATATATATATATATATATATTTTTTTTTTTTTGCATTACTTAGTACATTATTTAAATACTGTTATTTTACTATTTTCTTATTTTAATAATATTTTATGTTTATATTGTACAGTATTTGTCCTTTTCTTGTAATTACTTGTTTTGTGTACAATCTGGCAATATTTCTTGTTAACACAATCATGCCAAGAAAGTACTGTAGAAATATCTTTGTCATAATTCTATTTTTCGATTTAATATTTTTGCATTTTTGTTTTCAAATACAAATTATTATTATTATTATATAAATCAGGGTGCATTTACTGACATTAGATAATTTTGTTTCCTGAGAAAATGATAGAAATAAGAAAGAAATCTGCCTCTGGGTTCCAAAAAATAAATAGATTTCTTTTTAAATTATTCTGATTCTGATCTCATTGGCAGAATTTATTATTATTATTTTTTTTTATCTCATTTTAAGTATAAATGCAGTTTATTTAGATTCATTTATCAAAAATTCTGACTTTATATCTTTATATCTGATTTGCATCTTTGCAAATTAACATTTACATTAATGCATTTGACAGATCTGTTGTAATCAAAATCATTGCATTGCATTAAATGTTAACACTTAATCAGTTCATGCATTGCCTGGGAATCAACCCAATGACCTTGACCATAGTGAAATGTTTTATTTTTAAATGCAAATTAATTCAAGGGTGATTTTACAAAAATCACAAAGCAAGAACATCATTTTATGCAGTGACATTATTTTACACCAAATATGCCTCGACAAATGTTTGAATCAATGTTCATCTCACAAACCTACTGTAGTTCTACGAGTATTTGACTTTCCACGCAAAGAGCGTTTAACCCCTTTAACCCCTTGTCAAAGGTACAAGAGAGCACTAGTTTACTAGTCAAAGACAAACTTTGGCTGAACGCATTACGTCTCTCAGGTCGTCTCTTCTCTTGGCTAAAATAAGCTGACAACAGTCAAATGCCCGGCTATTAAAAACTAACTACAAATCATGTCACTTCACATGAGGTGCTTGTTCCTTTGGGAGTCTGAATGAATGCTTTCAGCTGGATTTAGGAAACACTGAATCAATTCTAGGTGTATTTTAATGACATGATTTGAATATGAAGTCTTGAGTGGGCCACAGGCTTGAGAAAGCGTCCAGTCGTGTTCGGTGCCCACAGAGGGTCTGGAATCTGTACGCTTCAGCTTAACCAAACAATAGCTGGATTATCCAGGAGAGCCACTGACCTTATGTCTGGACAAACCAAAGCAGAGCTTCACACACGCACACACACACACACACACACACATATATACCTGTCCTGTCAGCAGTTATACTGTGATCATAGCACGTGCTCTTCAAATGCATGCAAAAAACACGCCGGTGCTCGCATTATTATTTTTAAGGCACTATATCATATTAAAGCGCAAAAAAGAATCTACAAGCATGCAATGGCATGGTTATGTCGTCAGCTAAAGCTGCCTAAAAACTTTGCATGCATGTATTTGTTTTATATGAGTCAGATTTAAATGCAAACTCGTGGAGCCGAGCACTGTCTCTGTCATCTAACACACCTGATTCAGCTCTTCTGCTCATTATAGAGACTCCAAGAGCTGAAGTGAGGCAGAAAAGGTAAAGAGTTTTGAGAAACTGATGTGTGTCAGATGGTCCTCATTAACAACCTGCTGCTCATCAAAGATCAGAAAAGAGCTTTAAAGATTCATCTATATTTCATCTAGAATTTAGTGTTTGATAACTTTATTCAGTTTCTGTATATTTCCTACTTGCTGATGAGTTCAGGTAGCGAAATATGACATTTATTATAATGTGTTTATGTGAAGATTGTGCGAAGTTCACTAGAAGTTATTTTTTAATGTCCAACAAATGCTTTTGATTATAACTATATTGTGAAATCTTAAATGGCTAGTCAATGGTTAAATATTTAGGAAAACAATATAATTAGTCTTCATTAATATTAGTATCAATGATACTCACTAAATAAATACAAAAAAAATATAGCCTACTGTCATTCTGATTTTGTACATTAATTTGAAAATTGATTGTGAAATTATTGCAATATAAAAGTACATTTAAAAATTGTATGTTATGGAGGATTAATTTCAGAAAAAAAGTGCAATTATTATTATTATTATTTAATTTATTTTTTGTTAAATCGATTAACAGCACTAATATGTGTAGTTTATTAGTTGTATTTAAGTTTGAGTTAACTATAAGCACCCTGAGTTCACTGTCATGCTTTCAGAATATGAATTATTGAGAAACCTGTTTGAAAGTCATTATATTCCAATATTAAAACTTCACATCTCTTTCTGATCTGATCCTTAACTTCCAGTCACATCAAAATAATCTCAGGATCGACTAAATCTTCACTAACCCATGCCAGAACCTGCTTCTGTCCAGATCACGTGTGATGTTTACAGTCGCCAGGTGATTTTTAAAATTATTTTATTTGGTGACGCGCTGCACAAAAACAGCCTTTCGGCCTGAAACTGACTGATGCTTCACTGTTGTTGTTCTTTCCCCTTGGATCCCGAGCAGGGAATACCCTGGCCCTGTTTGTCTGCAGGTGATGTATCTGACCTCTCCTGGTGGCAGCTGTGACACTCCAGCATGTAAAGTCACGCACGCGCATGCCTTCAGGGACACGCGCTCATTACCTACAGCTCACAAACATACTGCTTACAAACAAACTCCTATTGCACACTGAGACTAAAACCAGTAACTCTCAACATCATGTTTGGTGTCTCCTCAGTCACGAGAGGAGTAAAGATGAATGTCAGAAGGGTGAGCACACGGATAACTCACGAGAAGAAGGAAAACACTCCTCGTTTAGGAATATAGCGCTCTTAAATAAGCGTTAAATAACTAATATGATCGACTGATTCCCACTTGTGTCACGCGCAGATCTCTGTAGGATACTGTAACGCAGCGGGGTGTCTGTCATCATAAAGATGGCATCGACCTCTAAAGCAGATTACACACAGATCCCGGACGAGCTTACCGTTCTGAGATGATACATACGGGAGCATCATGTTCCCGTGGATGAGGAGCAGCGCGAGCATCCCCGCGTAGGACAGCATCCCGCGGGAGGACGGAGACGCAGGTGATGGACACGGAGCACGGAGCGGCTTCAGCCGCAGAGGATGGCGGAGGAGGAGCGAGGGCGGACGGCGAGACACGCGACAGGCGCTGCGCGGCTCCGCTGCATGGAGGACGGATGAGGAGGAGGAGGAGGAAGATGCCGTGCGGTGCTCAGGGATGCGGATGCTGCTGGAGACGATGATGATGATGATGGGCCATCGGAGTGTCCGTCATCGCGGAGAACCTTCAGCTGTCAGTGCGCGCACCCCGCGGCTCATTCGCGCGCATCATCAGCTGTCAGAGCGCGCTCCCGCCTGAGGGGGTCTCGAGCGCATCAGCTCTGCGCGGCGCCGCGCATAAGATTCCCTGTGGAATTCAAGTACAGAGAGGTAACATTAGCATCCAGTAACAGAAAGCGCAATGAAAACATATGAGTGCCATCTTCAGATATAAAAGAGGACCGGAGCATTGTCACACTCTGCGCTCCAGGTTATTTCTGCAATGCAATTAACAGTAAAGAAAAACTTGAAGCAGTTATACACATAGTGCGAACTACGGGGGAGCTAGGGGGAGCTCGGCTCCCCTTAATAAGACATGGGCTCCCCTGAAAACGAGAAATCTGAAATCTTGGGGGGTCTCAAAAAATACTGACAATGTGAATATTTTTAAGTGCAATTTCAGTTTTGTAATGTGATTATGTTGGCAAAAATATTATTCATTCATGCACGACGGCGATTAAAACCTAATTAACTTCAATAAAGATTACAGACATCACAGCATCAAGGTGTGGGGGTGCTGCGCTGCAAATTCCACATGTTAGTATGTCATATAGATTCGTAGAAAAAAAATAAACGTTGGAGGCCATTTATCGTGCGCAAAGTCCTTCCATTATGCAGATAGGATCATAGCTAGGGCAAAAAGAAAACAAGGTAGTTCAATTAATTTTGGTTTTATTAAGAAATTGTGTAGTGATAACGCACGACTGATTCACCTGCTGCAAGCACTGGTAAACCTCAAGCCTGAAAACGCATGAAGCTGAAGAAAAGTAATCTCTGGGATCCTAACCCCTCTTGCTTTCTTGCTTCGAGCCCTCTCTCGCGTTAAACTGGAACAGCCAGCAGTGGAGAGACTGGAAGAGCCAATATACATGGCTGTGTGTTAAGGATGGAAGCTTGGGGTGCATCACTTTGTAACGCGTTGTGTCAGGAGGGGGGAAAAATATGGATAGCTCACAAAGTTATTAGGCCAGACAAAACTCACGGAGGCGATTGACATTGAACAACGACTCGCGTTTTATTTCTCCAATCGAACTCGGGCAATTGTCTGTCCCATGTTCCACCGTCCACAGCGTAACCAAAACAAAACAAACAAGATTAAAACAAAATGATTTCCAAACAGAGATTACCCGCATACATGGGGGATTCGAGTCACGCTTGTATACATTATCATACAGAGTGCATACCGTTTTACAGGGAGCGCGCAGCTCTTAAAGGGGCCACATTCTTTTCCACTCGTTACAACTTGTAAGGACTCAAAAAACCTTCTTCTGTCTGAAAAGGTACCTGGCACGTACTTGTCTGATAGTGGATTAATGATTAATGCTCAGAACCAGTCGCGAAAAATTATATATAAATACAGGGACAGCATTGCACACAAGATGACCATTGAAGTGGCATTGACTAAGCAAAAGGCGATTCTGCCAGATAAAGTAATTGAGGTGAATTCTTAATTAATGGAGGAGACCGCAACATCATTCAAGGCTGTCTTCCTGACCTATCAATTTGTGTCGATAAAGTATAATAGTGCATATTGTAGCTGTTATGTATCTTTGTAAGTCATTATAAGTCCTTTTTTAAGGCACTCGTGTCGATAATGTATAATAGTGCATACACTTGTAGCTGTTGTAAGTCCTTATTTGAAGCATGTGCAGGACCCCCCAACCCCCCCCCCCCCCCCCCCCACACAAAAAAAAGTGGGCTCCCCCAAAGGACACGGTATAGTTCGAACACTGGTTATACATATAATGAAAATTCAATCGCCATATATTTGACATAGGGAAAATGTATATTCAAAGAGCGGGGCATGTCGTCACACACACTTTTTTTTTTTCAGCAAAATCAATAATTTTTTTTTTTTTTTTTTTTTTTTTTTTTTTTCAGTAAAACTGACCAGAAAGAAATTTTAAAAAAATCTTACAAAAATGTCGAAGCATTTTTTTGGCCAAAATAAATTATAATGAAAAACTATAGCGTATAAAATTGCAACATTTTTAAAGGGACACTAAGTAGGAATTACTCCCATCTAGTGGTGAAATTGTATTTTGCATTCAAACTAATTTTTAATCCTGTTTTGAATTACAGATTTTTAAGGGTCACTTAGAAATTGCTAGTAAATTTCACAAACAATTACATTAAGTAGACTAACACATTTAATTAAACGTAAAAGCAGAATGACTTAAATATCATTTTGAGATCATTTTTAGCACTGCTGAAAAAAACGAGCACTTCACTGAGACGGTGTTTGTGACAACTAGCCCCGACCTCCTTATAACATCACACTGAATGATTACGATCCCTGTACAATGGTATTCACACAGTACTCTGAATCAATGATAGCAGAAAGCGTGGTGGTTTGTGTTAATGTCTATTTATCTAGGGCACGACAGAGATTTTCTCAAAGATATTGCATCACACAGCGCCATCTCATGGATCATCCGAGAAATACAACCCCGTCTTTATGTGCAATTAATTATTAACTCGCTTATTAGAAGCTCATCTTCCTCTACAACTATTCGATTTGATGGAATAAAATATTTTGGCATTAAATAAGAGAGTAAAAATATTATATTAAACATGTTTCACATCAAACATCAATAAATGTTCTATTTATCAAAATAATAATAATAATGATTTGAATGCATATATGCACTACCACTAAAACTCTTTAGTATTTTACAATTCTGGGATGTTTGTAAACTCTACACGGAAAATAATTGGGTCTAGGATTTACTTCAAAACAACTTTCATTGAGAAATTGCTTGTAAATTAAACAACTATGAGAAAATGCTAATTTATTATCCACTCTAACTCATGCATTAAGATTTAAGAGTTCCATTCAACTTTATTTTTGTTACATGATAAAGCATTTAAGCAAAATAGGGAACATAAATCAAGTCTGTGGTCTCTTAAATCAGAGCCTTCCTCTAACACTATTCAATTTGATGAGACAAAATATTGTGATGTCAAATGCATTGATTTTACGATCTGCTATTGATTATAGAGCTGATTAACTGTTGTATTTATCTTAATACATAAAAATGTCAAAAGTTTGGATGTGCCTATTCTTTATTTTAAAATGACATGTTCATTAGGTGCATTCTGGGATGTTTTTAAGTATTGAAAGAGGAACATGCATTTATATTTCCTTTACTAAAAGTCATTTAAACCCAAGCATTTGAATGTTGTTGTTTTTTTTAACTAAGCTGCACATCTGATGATGCTTTTGATACAATATCCACTACAACCCCCCCCCCCCCCCCCCCCCCAAAAAAAAAACAATATATATTTGACTACTTAACTAACTTCAAGCATTTAAGTGGACATGTTTTAGAGATTTTAGATTCAAGGTTTTGTGGTCATAAGGAACATGTTTTGTCCATGTTTGTGTGCATATCTAATGATTGTTTTTAAAAAAAGGCAGGAGTAAAGGCCATCCTAAACAATGCTTCTGAGTTTCGAGCAATCGTGATGACACAGCATGTTGAGATCTGCAGTCAGGCTGATTTTCCCTCCACTTTACGTCAATGAAAGAAACATTTAAATGGAAGCCACACCTGCCGCCCGCCACGAGCCAATGATCTGCAGCCGAGAGCTGACAGATGACACGCCCACCTTTGTTCCGAGCCAATAGGAATGTTAAGGTCATGAGGGGGAAAACTTGCCCCGGGGTCAATTTATCTCGCATCAATGACCTTCTGCAAATGTGTGGGAGGAATTTGTTCAGCTCTCCTCTGACTTTCAGGTGTTGTTAGTATGGGAAGTCGACAACAATGGCTCACGAGACTGAAGAATGAGCTGAGCAGCAGTCCTCTGGTGTCCAACGTGGCCTTCGGCTTCATCCTGATGGGACTGGAGAAGCTGGTGGAGCTGGAGTTTGAGTGTCCGTGCAATCCGGCCTGGAACGGGCTGTTTCCTCCGCGTTCTTCATCATTCCCGCCATCATGGCCTTGGCGCTCATGATGATCATCCAGGGATGCAGGTGTGGCATCTGGTGCAGGAGGACCGTGTCCCTGTCCAGCTTCGTTCCCGCTGTGGTCTGGCTGATCCTGCTCTTCCTGGACGGTCAGTATTTCGCCTGTGCGATGACAGACTGGCACGGCCGGTTCGTGATCGTGCACAAAGCCGCTCCGCAGAAATGGTGCGAACCCATTGAAGAGGAGAGCGTCAGTCCTCAGGAGCTCATGCTGCGCTCACAGCGACTGTTTGTGGAGTCTCAGGTGAGACGTCTCAGGCCTCCTGCTGACTCACTCCACCTTCAGATGACACGGATACATTTTTAGAACTTTACAGATACATTGATACATTTGAGGAATTCTGAGAACACATTTAGAACTTTTATACTGTGAGTGTTAACATTCGTTGTTTGTTATAATCTCGACTAGATTCAGGACACTAATCAAACTTTTACATGACATTTACATTGTAGAGGATGAACATGTTTCGGTAAAGTGTCTATGATCATGTGCGACTCAAAACATGTCTAGGTCACACTTTCCCTGAAATTAAATGAAAATAATACACTTTTTTTTGTTTGTTTGTTAATAAACCAGCAGTTAACCCTCAGAGGTAACAAAACTAAAAATAAAACCATTAAAAAAGGTTAACTGAAATACAAAAAAAAAAAAAAAAACTTGTCAGGTGATATTTCTGTTTTAATTTAGTTTAACTAGATTTGATGTACAAATATAACTTGAACAAGAGATGAAATAAAAACGTATAAAATGAGACCTATGTGAAAAAGAAAAAGTTACTGAAAATGATAAAAACACAACAAATTACCAAATTTGTAACTTATTCAGAATATAATGATATTTATCTATAACACTTTTTTTGGTGGACAAACAATTGATTTTTAAGAGCATGAAGGTGTTTTGTTTTATTTGTTTTCCTACTTTTCATTACAATAAAACACTGTAATGCAACTAATGTTCTATGTTTTTTTTTTTTTTTTAAATACAGTACAGACCAAAAGTTTGGAAACATTACTATTTTTAATGTTTTTGAAAGAAGTTTCTTCTGCTCATCAAGCCTGCATTTATTTGATCAAAAATACGGAAAAATACAGTAATATTGTGATAAATTATTACAACTTAAAATAATTGTTTTTAAATTGATTATACTTTAAATGATCATTTATTTCTGGGATGCAAAGCTGAATTTTTAGGATCATTATCACATGATCCTTTAGAAATCATTCTAATATGACGATTCATTATCAAAGTTGGAAACAGTTCTGCTGCTTCATATTTTTTCAGAACATCGGATACTTTTTTAGGATATTTTGATGAATAATAAAAAAAAAGAAGCTATGTTTTTAAAATATAAATATTTTGTAATAACAATATACACTACTGGTCCGTAATTTTTTTCTTTCTTTTTTTTAAAATAAAATCAATACTTTTATTCAGCAAGGATGTGTTAAATTGATAAAAAGTGATAGTAAAGAATATATATTATTAGAATTTAATTTTTTTATTTTTTTATTTTTTATAAATGCAGTTCTTTTTAACCTTTTATTGATCACATATATTAGACAGCAGAACTGTTTCCAACACTCATAATAAATCAGAATATTAGAATGATTTCTAAATGATCATGTGACACTGAAGGCTGGAGGAATGATGCTGAAAATTCAGCTTTGCATCACAGGAATAAATTATTTTTTTTAAAAGTATATTCAAATAGAAAACTATTATATTAAGTTGTAATAATATATCACAATATATTTTTGATCAAATAAATGCAGACTTGATGAGCAGAAGAAACTTCTTTCAAAAACATTAAAAATAGTGTGTGTGTGTGTGTGTATATATATATATATATATATAAGTCTATTAAAAAATTATTTTAATTAAATGTATAAAGTTAAAATGTTTTTTAATTCAAATCAAAATAAATAAAAAAGAACAAAAGATACTGCCATGATGTATGAATACTTGATATTTTAAAAGCAATATATTTATATGTAGATTTGTTTTTTTTTTTTTACACATTCTGAAGACGTGTTCTTTTGTGATTCACTCGCGTGTCATAAACGTCTCCAGTAGGTGAGCAGAAGCGTCACAGACAGCACTGTTGATCTCTCATGAACAGGTGCTGGGTATAGTGCTGCTCATCTTTATCTGTGTGGGACTGGTGGTGTATGTGATCAGAGAAAGCTGCCGGCAGGATCTGGAGACTCAAGATCCCGATGTGACGGAGATGACGCTCTACAGCTCCAGCTGATACACATCCTTCCTCATCCGAGTGCAGAAAAACACTCTTTACACGGCAATGAAGAACACACAAGAATGAGACAGTTCTTACAGGGACATCGTTTCTTTCAACAATGAAGATGCGTCATCATTTACTCGTGCTCATTATGTTACTTGTATTTTTCTCTTTCGTCTGTGGAAGAAAAAAAAAAGGACAAATCTTTAAGCCTGCTCTGATCTGTACGATTAAGTATGAATCAGATCTGATCACGAATGTTAATAGAAGGTGAAAATAGTCAGTGAATCATCACTTCAGTCTATTCATCAAAGAAAGGTATTGTAAAACTTTAAATATAGCATTATTGGACCACTTTCTTTTTTTTGCTTTAAATCTTATGTTCATTGTAATTGCATGGAAAAGAGAGAATGGCATTATTATCATCATCATGGCAGGAATAGTAACACAGCTTTAGATCATCAACAGGGAGGGTCAATATGGTGTGACGGAAATTCATTTTGGGGGGAACTAACACTTCATAGAATAATTTCAGGTTAAGTTAAACTCTATTGATCGAATTCACACAAAGTTATTTTGACTCCTATATATGCATTTACACCAGAGGGTGATAAAATCACTTATTAAATTTGCCTGTGTAAAGTTATTCACAACATTTCAATTCCTGTAATGACCATGTAAAACCAGTTAACTCTACAGTTGTATGTATTTTACAAAACTTTTCAATAATTGTTCTTTTTTTTTATTGCATTGAGAAAGTATGCCAATGTACTGTAATGCAAAAACTATATTCTACATATATTTTTAAATGTATAAGAAAATAATATACTATATGTACTGTATCAAACATTCTACATCCTATAAAATGTAAATGTGTAAAAAACGTCATAAGTTATAGTCAAATAGAAAAATACAATAAATGCAACTATAAATGCTACCTTTTGAATTTTTTTTAAATAATAATACAAATTATATATTAATTACTATTAATCAACAAGTTAATCAACTGAGATATGAGCAAACTCAAGCTACATTTGGTTATTCCTGTTGTAATATAATGCATTCACATATAAAATATAAAAATGTGCAAAACTGTACCTTTAAAAGGTGACACGGAGGTGGCCCAAATGCCATTTTATATGTAATATGAGCATTTCTTTATTTAGTCAGTGTTGTTCATGTACAGAAATCTAATTTAAGTAAAATAGCATTGCATATGTCTTACATCTAGATTAATCCTGGTTATGGCTACAATAGTTATTAATATTATTATTAATTCAGTAGCAGTTTGTTTTTTCTCTCTCTCTCTTGGATTAAAATAGACAGCAGCTAGTACATTAGGCGCAGTCACTTTAAGACTAAATGCATGGATCCAATATAATGATACACAACTTTCTCAACTGTTTACATTCACTTAAGACATAACAGACATTTTTCAAGGAAACTCACACCAAGACGGATAAGTATTTGTCCATTCAAGTGTAAAAGAGATCTATAATCATCACCACACAAGCTACAGCCCTGACCAACGGTCTAATAGTCCTTTACCTTAATTACGTTCAGGAATGGACATTTCTGTTGAGCCAGAGCAGCTGGGAGGGAAACACAAACTGAATCAGACATCTGACTGACATTATTATTGCTGTTATTAAGCGCCTGTTTTACAACTACCTCACATCAACTTGAAAACGGGTCATTTTACACTCACCGTTCATGAAACAGACGAGAAAACTGACTCCAATGTAGTTTGTGTAAGGATTCAGGAAAGATATCAGTAAGATACTGAACAACACATATCATTGGACTACAGTTAGGAATATTAAAGGACTTTTATCTTGCATATCCCAGCCAGACGCAAATGCCTTCATTAGTTCAGTAGGTTATGTATTAGCTAATTTTCTATGGAAGCTTGTTTCTGCCACAGGATAAAAAAAAAAAATAATAATAAAATAAAAAGTTAAATCTTTTTTTCTTCTTTTTTTCAGTTTTTCCCAATTGTGAGAAAAAGTCTGAATTCTGAGTTTATTTCTCGCAATTATGTCTTTTTTTCTCAGAATTGCAAGAGAAAAAAAAAAAGTCTAATTTGTGAAATATAAATTATGAATTGTAAGGAAAACTGTCTTAAATTGTGAGATAAAACTTTAAAAGGGAGAAACAAAAAAAAACAAAAAAAATCCCATGGCGGTAACAGAAAAACAGAATTGCAATATGTAAACTCAGAATTCAGAGAAATAGAGATATGTATTTGGAATTGCAAAAAAATAAATAATAATAATTACAATTCTGAGTACAATATAAATCTAAAAGGTGAGAAAGGGTTTTATCTTTTTTTATCTAACAATTCTGAACTTTTTTCTTGCAATTTTGAATGACAATTCTGAAACAGAATTACAAGAAAAAAAGTTATGAATTGTGAGAAGAAACAATTTTATTTTTATTTTTTTTGGCAGAAATAAGCTTCCATAATTTTCAGCTCAATCATGCAAACACCAGCAAAATAGTATGAGCAAGACCACATAAACAGTCTGTTTTACAAGCTTTCCTGATCGTTTCAAAATCAAATCTTTTATTTTTTATTTGTGTTATTTTATTTTTATACTACATCCGAGTGATTTGAAGATTACTCAGTGTATATATTTTTAGACGTTATCTTTTGTATCAGGAGTGTTAACTGCATAAAACAAATCAAAAAGGACAATATCCAGTGCTTTCTCGTGTGCAGAACACACTCTTTACTTGACTGCCAAGCAGACTTCTGTTAAACGTAAAAGCTCTGTTCTCTCTGAAATGAGCTGTAATTGCTCTGAAGACACGGTGTGGTGATTAAACGCTGTTAAGATGTTCAAGCACGTTTAGTCATTACAGACAGCAACAGCAGCATAAGGAGGTTGAGTGTCACCTCTATTAAACCAGAGTCCCGCAGGTCACTGGAATTACAGACTCTAATGATGTGCTAATGGTTTCTGGAAGGGATAGCAGTGGAAGAAAACGGTTTAATCTTAAAGTCAACACTAGATCAAACTGACTCGATTTACTTGCTTAATACATATCGCTGGTGTTAATGTGAATGATGTATCAGTGAGTGTTACTCTGAAGCAGTGCTCTGACCCCAGCTTAATGTTGAGATAAGAGGTTAACCCTCAGCCAAAACAGTAACGTATGCATTCTCCCATTCAGGTCTGTTATTCTGATATCAAAGTCTACACTAAACATTTTGTTTCTATTCATGCTGGCTTTAAGATTTAGCACTTGAGCAAAATTCACATGGTAAATCACTCATAGCAGAAGTTTTTAGTTTTACTATTTTAAATTGTATTTGTCATTTTTATTAA
Source organism: Carassius auratus (assembly GCF_003368295.1). NCBI lineage: Eukaryota > Metazoa > Chordata > Actinopteri > Cypriniformes > Cyprinidae > Carassius > Carassius auratus. The sequence continues at coordinate 1,296,983 of NC_039285.1, forward strand.
TTACATGTATAATTTGTGTGTGTGTTGAATAGAATCATATATTTAAAATAGAATTATATATAATTCTATTTTACATTAATACGTGTGTGTGTATGTATAAATGCTAAATAGAATTATATATACACATAACAGAATTATATAATTCTATTTTACATAAATACATTGGTGTGTGTGTGTATGTATGTATAAATGCTAAATAGAATTATATATACACATAACAGAATAATTCTATTTTACATAAATACATTTGTGTGTGTGTGTGTATAAATGCTAAATAGAATTATTTATACACAAAACAGAATTATATACTTCTATTTTACATAAATGCATTGGTGTGTGTGTATACATGTATAAATGCTAAATATAATTATATATACACACACAACAGAATTATATAGTTCTATTTTACATAAATACATTTGTGTGTGTGTATATAAATGCTAAATAGAATGATATATACACACAACAGAATTATAGAATTCTATTTTACATAAATACATTTGTGCGTGTGTGTATGTATAAATGCTAAATAGAATTATATATATATATATATATATATATATATATATATATACATAACAGAATTATATAATTCTATTTTACATAAATACATTTGTGTGTGTATAAATGCTAAATAGAATTATATTATACCCAAAACAGAATTATATAATTCTATTTTACATAAATACATTTGTGTGTATAAATGCTAAATAGAATTATATACACACACAACATAATTTTATAATTCTATTTTACATAAATACATTTGTGTGTGTATAAATGCTAAATAGAATTATATTCACACACAACAGAATTATATAATTCTATTTTACATAAATATATTTGTGTGTATAAATGCTAAATCAAATTATATATACACAAAACAGAATTATATAATTCTATTTTACATGAATGCATTGGTGTGTGTGTGTGTGTATGCATGTATAAATGCTAAATAGAATTATATATATATATATATATATATTATATATATATATATATATATATATATACACACATAACAGAATTATATAATTCTGTTTTAAATAAATACATTTGTGTGTGTATAAATGCTAAATAGAATTATATATACACCCACAACAGAATTATATAATTCTATTTTACATAAATACATGTGTGTGTGTGTGTGTGTGTGTATGTATAAATGCTAAATAGAATTACATAATTCTATTTTACATAAATACATTGGTGTGTGTGTGTGTGTGTTATGCATTTTTATGTCCAAAAATATGGTCAATACTGAATCACAGAAGAACATTTACAATAAAAGAGAAAAAAAAAACAAGCATTTTAGTTGATTTAGCAAAAAATAATACATTTTATTACAGGTTTTAATAATCCGTTTCATTATTTCAGAACTATTTCAATGTATGCAGTTTGTGTGAAAACAAAACTCTCTTTTTTTGGGGGTAAATGTTAGATTTAAAAATAAATATCAAATATTTCTGTATCATACAATTATAATCTGCACCATCCTGTTGACCATCAAAAAAAAAAAAAAAAACTTAAGAAAAAAAGTTTCAGTTGTGACCTTAATGTTATCTCCACGCTTACTCTTGCTTCACTCGTTTTCTTTTCACACATGACCTGCAACACAAACATCTGATCGCTTTAAACACAATATAAACAGTTAAAGACACGATCGATAACAAGAACACTACAACATCAACACTGTGGTACGAGTACCAGGGCATTTTATAAGAGTCGGTGCGCAGGTGAGCAGCGCCTCGGTGTCTCATGACAAACTCAATCCAGAAGATGGCGCTGTCTAACGGATTTATCGGCACGTCTCTATGCAGACTGGATAGTTTCTGCATGTTCTTCCTGTAGGACGGCTCTGTAAGCACTTCCTGTAAGGCATCTTTAAATACATGTCTATCTATGGTTGAAATATCCACAACTTTAGCGACGCCTCTATGTCTCATTTTTGAAAGGTTATCATCCTGATCGAAAACCAGCGGTAATCCGACTATAGGAACGGCATGATAAATAGCTTCAAAAATCCCATTAATGCCTCCATGAGACACAAAAACCTTGGTTTTAACATGTCCTAAGAGATCATTCTGTGGAAGCCACTTTACAAGTAAAGTGTTGTTGCCCAAAGTAGACGGAGGCTCTCCGGTGTACCTCCAAATCACTTTCTGTGGAAGCTGAGCAAACGCAGCCGCTATTTCATCAGCTATATCAAGCGGAAGTTGGGCAACAAATGTTCCTAAAGACATCACAATGACGCCATGCTCTCCCGAACTCTGGACGAAATCCTCCAGATCCCTCTGCAACTCTTTTGCAGGCTTGCATTGGAAACCGCCGACGTAAATGGCGTTTGGCATAGTCGGCCGAGGAAATTCAAAGACGAAATCGACCATCATGAGCCAAATATCAGCCGCTTGGAATAATTCAAAATAGTGCACATCAGGGCCAAAATATCGGCCGCACAAAGCGCTGTAGTGAGGCCCGACGATAGTCTTGTAAAGGAAAAGCCGAATAGTGTAAAACAACACATTATACGTTCTCTGAAGGAAAGTCATGTTATCCGTCAGCAGAGAAAGCGGGAAGGGAACGTAAGACAGAGGAGACGGTGCTATCGCAAAATGCGCTTCTCCATGCACAGTAAATCGGACGTTAAAAACAAGAGGTAGGTTCAGATAATGCGCGAGAACAACACCTCCTCCGTTCGCTGGATCGGTCAACATCACGTCAAAGTTCGCCTGTTTGATTTCTTCAAGCAGCTTGGGATCTTTCTCGATAATATAGATCACCATTTCGCAAATCTTCCTGTGCATTTCGGAAAACTTCTCTTTTAGCTCCATGTCCAGTTTGAATCTGGTCCACGCCGACTGCTGCTGCCGCCGGATCTGCAGTTGTCTAGAAACAAAGCTGCTGTAAAACTGATCGTCTCCGCCCAGAAGGAACGGGACGGTCAGCGAGACGTAGTGTGGAGACGTCTCTGAGATGAACCAGCCGTCGAGGGCCCGGATCACGGTGATCTGATGACCCCTGGAGTGAAGCTCCTGGATCAAGATGTTCAGGTTCACCCAGTGACTGCCTTCGTGAGGAAACACCAGGATTTTCCCACAATGCACTGGGAAGGTCAGGGTTAGAATGATGCTCGAGGCAATAAAGATCAAATCCATCCTTATATGAGAAGCACAAACATGTGTCTGAAAGACATAAACACACAGAGTGTGATGTTCATCATTTATCAGACAAGCTTTGCTCTCTAATGCAGTCCTGTGTGTTTGAATAGCTTTAAACTGAAATTATCCAAAAACAGTGAAATGTTGTCACTATTATACACTCTCAAAAAAAGAGGTACAAAAGCTGTCACTGAGGCCGTTACCTTTTCAAAAGGGAAACTTTTGTACCTAAAGAGTCCGTACTGGTACCTTAAAAGTACAAATTAGTATCTCAAAGTGTACATGTTAATACCTAAAAGGTACAAAAGTATACCTTTTGAAAAGGTTCCACCCCAGTGACCGCTTTTGTACCTTTTTTTCCCATGGTGGGGTGACACAAGGTAACTGGACAAGAAGAAGAAGAAGAACAAACTCTATATCCTCTTTTCTAAATCTTTAATTTAATACTGAGATATTGAAATAAGCTAAACTAACGAATGAAGTCTTAATAGCACCCAAGTATGTTTGTAAAATGTTAGCTCACATATGCTACAAATGTGAACTCACAGTCTGTACAATATGTGATTTCTTTCAAGAAAAACAGTAGATAAAATGATTTTCAATGTCACGGTTCTCTCACATATACACATATGCAAGAATAATATCCAAATCAATGTTATTCATTCCTATAGGACGTTCTGTAAATACAGAAACAGTAACACAGATTATCATCTCATATAGGCTAAAGGTTTTAATGTGGCAGAATTATACATTTGAGAGTATCATTGCGTGTAATAATTATGCAATTAATTCTGTTTTGACACTCAGACTTGAATTTCTCTGCTTGGTAAACTGGCGACGTGTTTCTGCATGAAAAATAAAGGAAGAAGAAGAAAAAAAAACATCAGGAAGCGGTTCTTACACAACCTTCGTGTGTGTCACCAGGAAACTATTTCATGCTTAATGCAGTTTTATAGGGTTTCGCATTGTTTTTTGCTTTTTGGAACATTAATTGATATTTGCATAAAATTTTCCCCATTCACCAAACGTCTAGTTAACTACACAAAATTGGTTGCAAATGCCATTTAAAGCTGACTTTAAGAGAAATAATTGACTTGAATACTGTTCAGCATCTGCCAAAGTATCACAAATACTTTACATTTACTCTGGGAACAAACTCAATCAAACATCTAGACATGATCGCATTGCGATGTATTTCAAGGTCCATTTCAAGCGGTTTTCCCCTTGTCCTGATAACAAACCTGTTTACAGACGCTAAAACAAAAACATTCAGCTCTGATTAGTGAAATATCTTAGTGTGTCCTGTTGAATTTCATCAAGACTGCGGTCAAAGTGGCCTTGGTCTGAACAACCACATCCTCATATCACAATTACTGTCTGTGAGGCACTTTTGAGTAATTCTGCATGAAGACTGCATGAATGCAAACTTAAACTTAAGACAAAATCAAGCAGCAAGTCAAAGATCCACACCCTGGATTAAAATATTTTGCCCTGGAGTACCTTTACCTGGTGAACCTTTAAGCACACACCATACACACACACACACACACAGACACACACACGTCTATTAATATCTGTATAGCCTTATCAATACATCCTACTGATTTAAAATAATATCTTGATTTATTTGACAATAAATTATTGTATAACTCAGGACAGTGTCAGACAGGATAGTAGTTATCTTGAACCCCGTGTACACACTTACACACTTACCGGGGTAAATGCTATTAGGCAACACTGTCACACTGGAACCTCTGTCAACAAAATACATTTTAAACATAAAATAGTAATAAAAAATTAATGATATGAAGCTGAACATAATGATAGTACAAAGACCATATATGGTTGTATTTTACAGAAGTAACTGTAGTACTTATGGTTAACATGGTAATTTTTGTTAAGCCTGGAGGTAAACGTACATCAAAGTTATTCATAGACAGTTGTGATACAAAGAGTTCAATTTCCGGAAACAAAGTATCAGTTCTCTCACTTTGACAGTCGCCGCTATTCTTTGTTTTTGGAGGGCAAACACTGAAATCATCAAGCTGTGTTGAGCTGTAGAGAGCTAAATACAACATTAAAACGACAATCCACACAAACAACAAGTCCTGTGTGGCGCGGATGACAACATGGAAGCTCATTTCAGACGGCGTGTTAAGAATTTACACTGTCTAAAACGAAGCGTGTCCACTCTTGGTTGTGTGTAAAAGCTGTTATGGTTTACAATAAATTAAATAATTGCACTTACCAGCTGAACAGAGAGTGACAACTGTGTAACGCGGTGAGCTCGTGAACCGCTTCTCTGTTTGTTTGGGTGAGTGGAGGCGGAGCTCATGAATATTAATTACGTCATGTCCGTGATGATTGGACAACGTTTTAGAGCGTCAATACAAGCGTCATTACTATTCACAACCAGTATATATTTTATACAGAGCACAATCATATCATAGAATCCTCTGGTTAGATAGATAGACAAATAAAACAAATAAGTAAACACTGAAAAATAAGAAAACAACAATACTGAATACTAATACGCAGTACATTAAAATACACCATTTGCAGAAATTCAGCTACATGAATAATTTGCAGAAAGGTATACAAAACAAATCAATTTACTAGATCCAAATCCTCACAGTATTAGTACATTTTGTCACGTATTTGTTGATATACAATACACTATACTGAAATAGTGACTGCCCAAAGATAAAGAAAAACCTATCAATTAATGTCAAATTCAAGGTATCAGCAGCTTTCTTGTGTTTGTACCAATCGTTATCATTGTTTTTATCACGTGCTTATGAAGTGTCTTAAATTAGATCATGTCTATATGTATGTATATATGGTGATATAAAGAATAAACTCATCCTGAGAAACAATTATTGTAGTCATCGTGTGACAACTAGCCCCAGTGTGGTATCTGCTAGCTCTGTACTTTTACAGTGTTTTCTAATGCATCTGACAATGAGTGTCATGCCGAATCAGTCCAGAAGAGGGCGCTAATAGTTTTTAATGGCGTGTCTCTACTGACGGATGGCCTGTAAAGTATTTGTGAAAATATTTTTTTACTCACAAAGAGCACTTTCTACCCAATTAAATACTTTAGATATTGTGCAAACTATAGAAATGTGTATTCATTATGTATGTATATGACTTAAGGAAATTGTGGTATAAATATAAGCACAACTACAAAATGGACCGGGGCAAGTTGTCCCAGTGGAAAAGTCACGGTAACATTACAAAACAAACAAACAAACAAAAAATGAAGTAAATAAATGTTTGTTTTCTCTATCAGTGTTTATGTTGTTAGGGTTAGTTTTAAGGTTAAATTATCAGGCGAATAGTAATAGTTTTTGTGTAAACACAAGAACACACACACACACACACACACACACACACACAGCAATACATTATTATAGATCAATGTTTTAATGTGACAACTTCATTCACTGTGACAAAATGTACACAAAAAGTAAACGCTTTTTAACAGTGTAGCACTCTGAACATGTCTATTACACATTTGTTGCAGTCAAGATTTTAAGGTTTATACAGAAATTATGTAGAAATATAAGGTTTATGCAGAAATTGGCTTTTTTCAACTGTGACTGCTTTAAATTTGGTCAGAACTTGAGATGTTCATGAGTTCCTATCAGCTGCAAACACAGACTCTGTGTGGAAGAGATAAAACAAATGCTGTTATATTCATGAACCTATAAAACAATTATTACAAAATAAACATAAATCCATTCTTTGGAAAACAGCACAAATCATACGTGCACATGAATAAGAATAGTATGTAGTTGTTTGGCTCATGTTAATGTACTGTATCTAAGACTGTTTGCATTTATATTTTAATTCTTAAAGGTACATGATGTGAGCTTTCCCAACATTTAATTTACAGGTTTTTTTACAATCGCTATAACAGTTTTTTCAATACCTTTAATAATTTTCCTAAACTCTTAACACAGTTAACACAACATCTGTCTTTGTAGGCTATACAATTAACACATTTCTTGTTGCTTTGACACAAAATGCATAGAGTTAACACACATTTAAAATGCTTGAACTTCTTTTACACACAAGCTCAACCAAGAACAAAACTATGTAATGTTACAGTTAAATTTAGAAATGCTTTCACACTGTATGTCAGAACAGATAACATCTTATAACTTATATAGGCTAAAGTCAAAGTGAACAGCTGTTCATATTGTGAATTGAAACACAAATACAGTATATTACCTGTATTTTATTTCATTGAACTACTCTTTAAACCTGGAGTACATTAGAACATACAGTAGATATACAGTACAGCACAGCATTTACATACACTGTGTCTAATTACTTTCAGAGAGTCATGGAGTTGGAGGCCATTCTTCCCATGATGCCTTGCCAGAGAAGATACCAGGTGTGATGTGGATGAGAACATGTGGCCAAATGCAGCAGACCGGGCAGATTAGAAGTTTACTTTGTTTTATTATTATTATTATTATTATAATTACGGTGCTTTTTCTGTTTGTATATCTTGTATTGAATGTATTGAAAAAACTGTCATAGCGATTGTAAAAAAAACTGTAATGACTTAAGTTTTGTAGGAGTTAATTACAGTTTAACAACTTTTGAAGTTTTAATGTGGAGGTAACAAACAGATGAACCAAACAAAGACCACTCAACTCATTTTATTAGTTTTATTTACAGTATTTGTTATTATCTACAAACATATGCTATTTTGAAAGAATGTGATTGTATTTAGTGTTGTACCTCATGTTTTAGTAGCACTTCTTCAATTCTCTTGATTGTCTGAGTCTTCAGATCAGAGCCAAAATCTTGCTTCAATATTTTGAATTCTTCTTATAAGATCTTCTGTTTTTTCTTCAAGCTCATGTGTTTGTCTTTCCAGATTCTCAGTCTTTTCTTCAAGTTCATCTGTTTTGGTTTCCAGATCTCTTTTCTTTCTATTAAGCTCATCTGTTTTGTATTCCAGATCTTGTGTTTGTCTTTCCAGATTTTCAGTCTTTTCTTCAAGTTTATATGTTTTGTTTTCTAGATCTTTGGTTTTTCTTTCAAGTTCAGTGGTTTTGTTTTCCATATCTTCCGTTTTTCTTTCAAGCTCATCTGTTTTGTTTTCCAGATCTTCCGTTTTTCTTTCAAGTTCATCGGTTTTGTTTTCCAGACCTCCTGCTTTTTCCTCCAGATTGCAAATTCTTTCTTCGTGATAAGCCATTTTTCTGATATATAGCCTTATCTCTGACTGCTGCCGGTGTGTGAAGGTTGTAAAAAAACGTATTCCCACCTTACGCTTATAAACCCTAGTGATAGCACAAGACAAGACAGGAACTTTTGTTCAGTCCGCACGTTTTATCCAGTACCAAGTTCCTTCTCAGATCAGAAACGGTGGATGGACAGAACAATCCGTGCTGCAGTAAACAAACGCACTGCTGTGTGCAACGCCGGTCTCTCTGGCCCTAAAGCGAGTGAACCTCAGGAAAGCAGCAGGTCCTGATGGGATTTCTAGCCATGTTCTGCAGTCCTGCGCTGATCAGCTCGCTGGTTTGTTTACATGTATTTTTAATGAGTCCCTTGCTACCTCGGTGGTTCCCACCTCCTTCAGAAAAAACTCTCATTATCCTTGTGCCTAAGAACAATCACCTCTCTTGTCTGAATGACTATCGTCCAGTTGCCCTCACATCAACAGTCATGAAGGTCTTTGAGAAGCTTATAAAAAACAACATCTGCTCCTCCATCCCTGATACTTCATGACATTAGCCCCAACAGATCCACAGAAGATTGGAGGCATATTGACGGCAATAACAGGAACTATGTAAGGCTGCTATTCATCAACTATAGCTCAGATTTTAATACCGTAGTCCCTATCAAGCTAGCTTCCAACCAAGCGACTCTAACCACCCTGGTAACTGTCCTTTTACTTTGCTGCCATCTGTATCATGAATTTGTATCGAGGCACCTGTTTCTCAGTGGGTTATTCTAACTTACACCTTTAACTCTATAAATTATTATTTAGGTAGGATAAGAATAGACATATGTAGCATAAACCATGAAGTACTCGCCAGCCGGCAGGTTGAAGTTCTTCAGGAATGATATGTAAAAATTGATAGCCTGAATGCACTGTAAGTCGCTTTGGATAAAAGCGTCTGCTAAATGCCTAAATTTAATTTAATTTAATTTAATATAGAAGACTGCTTTGTGGTTTATCTTGAGGCTCAGTTTGTAGTTATAAGTAAAGTCTCACGGGAGGCAATCTTAACAATAAAATCTCTCATTTTATTAGTTACAAATACAATACAAAGCATTTAATGCAAAAATAAAACTAAGCTATGAGTGTGACAAACAATAATGTATAATCAGAAAATCAAAAACGTAACTGACAGCACTTCCTGTTGAACCGTGAAGCACATTTTGAGATAAACTGAGAAAAAGCCGTATAAGAACCTCTAATCAACAAACATTTCTAATGAGGAGGTTATTGGTATTTTAATGAACAAGGATTTAAAAAAAATATATATATTTTTAAACAAGAAATACTTTCTACCCAATTACTGTAAATGGTTTAAATATGTAAAATTAATAAATGTACATTACTTCATACACTGAATATTATATTATTAATATATATTCGGATTGAAATCCGAAACTGAAAGGAGAGCGTATGTGCAATGACGCGGAAGTAGCGTAATGACGTATGACGCGCAGAACAAGCGGTTCTTCCTGTTGAATGAACGTGTGTCCTGTCATAATAAAATGTGCGCATATCAAAGCTTGTTCACGATGTATTTAGCGTTCATGTAAACACTATCGGAATGAAACTGAAACAAAAGTTGTGCATGCAAACATAGGAGAAATATAAAATACGTGGTGATATACTGAAATATCCACTGGTCTAGACAGATGCAGATCTTGATGTCCTTCTTTACTGAGGAAAACATGGTCTCTGTGTGGAAGAGATGAAAGAAACAAACTGCCGTTACTGTATATTCACATTCATATGTCTATTATTATAGAGTAAACATGAATCAGTTCTCAGGAAAACAGAACAACTGTTATTAGATGATGAATTACAACTCCACTCAAATAGTAGAGCTATATTCATGTAGAGGTGTTTTTGACTTGTGTTAGCGTTTCTAGGAATGTTTGAACATCTTCTATAAGGTAGCCTACATGAAGCGAGTTTTCTCAACATTTCATTTGACTTATTTTATTCAGTTTCAATAAGAGGTTCAAACAACTCTGAGTTGACTTACTCTGAGTTCTCAGGTTCAGAACAGCTGAATTGACTTCAATCCAAATCCAAACTGTGGCATTTCTTAATTAGAGTGACATTTGACTTCTACTCTGCCAACAGCAAGAATGCTCGTATAATAATGACGAACAGATGAAGAGGAGATGGACACAATACCAAGTATTGGAAGAATTTAAAATCCAACAGGAAAAAGAATACAGAATTTCCTTACCGTGACCTTACTAACGTGTGCTCTGATGTTGTATTAAAAACTACCATTTAAAAATGCTTCTGCTCAAATAAAAATGCATGTGGATATGGAAAAAAAATGTATGTAACTTTGTAATGTAAATTAATGCAGCCTCCTCATCTACACAATTCTGTATAAAATGACATGTCTTTTTCTCACTTTCAACGAATGAATGAAATTTTCAATAATAATAAAAAAAAAAAAATTTTCCATTTGCATTAAGTTAGTACCATTTGCATCATGTCGTTAGTTCATGGGGTCAGTTAGCACAACTTTTAAAGAGAGTTTAATATGAAGTAACAAATAACTCACATTGGTCTGATAGTAATATGATTCATTTAGACATTATTGAATCATTTTTGCTGTTCTGAAAGAATGTGATTGTACCTCATGGTTTAAATGTTGTTGTCTCAGTCTTCTGTTTTCTAAATCGAGTTCTCGTATTCTTTCTTCCAGATCTTGTATTGCTGCATTGTCATCTTCTATTTTTTCTCTGAGATCTTCTATTGTTGCTCTCAGATCTTCAGTTTCCTGAACATGGGCACGAAATGCCTCCAGATTGTTTGGAAACTCATCACAGAATCTTTGCAGCTCATCCCGATTCCCGGAGAGATTCATTGCGTGCCGAATGGGCTGGTTATCAGCATGTTGGAAAGTCCACTGAGCAAAGATTCCTCCATAATTTTCCTTAATTATATCGATCCACCAGCTGTCACCCGTGGGTCTGAAGAGGAGAACATGCAGACGGTCCTGACGATTTATTCTGAAGAGAACGTCTGGATGTTGGTTCAGCTGCGTCTCTCTGTGTCTCTTTTGTTCTGCTGGAGTCATGTTTTTAACATCCACTCCTTCATACATGTCTCTCACAGCTGCCATTACTGCCTCAACCTTACTGAAATATGATCTTCTGCATTTCGGCAGAGATTCTCCTGCAATGGTGCAATCCACTACAAAACACACAGGGACGAAGGCAGGAACTTGCTCAGCCCACCACATATTTGGCAAGAATCCATATGTGTGTGTTTTCCAGATAGAGTCGCTCAACCCGAAACGAAACAAAACTCAACACACATAGCTTATACAGTCTCGATCGATCAACTTCTGTTTATCTAATAATATTACAGTCAAACAGAAAAATGTGTTAACAGGACAACAGAGAAGAGAGAGAGAGAGAGGCATAAAAGAAGAGGAACTAAAGACGAGAGGAAGTAGAGAAACAGTGTTTTCCAGGAAAGATGAATCACACTTGACCTTGTGTTCATGTCATTTATAAAGACACAAAGACAAATAGACAGTTTCAGCATTTAAAACAAATGCTTTCCACTTCCATTCAGTCGTTTTTTTTTATTATGATTAACTTATATTATTATTTGTTTATAGGTTTTATAAACAGTTTATTCAGTGCATTAAAAAAAGAAAAAAGAAAGAAAGAGAGAGAGAAAGAAAGAGAAAGAGAAAGAGAAAGAGAAAGAGAAAGAGAAAGAGAAAGAGAAAGAAAGATAGACAGAAAAGAAGGAAAGAAACATAGCACTGAATTGTAATACAAGCAGTATACTGAAATCCAGGTGCATATAATTCACAAAAATAAATAACAATTTCACACAACTTACAAACACTTAGATTTTTAATCACTGGCACCAAAGTGCACTTTAAAAAAACTTTTTGTGCATATTTTTCATATCAGCAAAATATGAATTTACAAGAGTCAAACCTTCACCACACCACTAGTGTTTAACCCCGTGCACACACTTACTAAAAACAAGTAAATTAATAAATTAACAATTTCTAACAGTAAAATTGTGGTAACTTGGTATTAGGCACCACTGAGACACTGGGAATGCTGTCAATAAAATAAAATAGAATTAAATGAATGAGTGAATAAAGTAAGGCCTTTATATATAATGACATAAAGATATACATTATAAAATTAAATAAAGACAATGATATAAAGAACATATGTACAGTGTATATTGATTAATTTGACTGGTTTACTGATGTAGCACTGGTTTGCACTAGTTCTCCTTGTGTGTGTGTGTGTGTGTGTGTTTGTGTGTGTGTGTGTGTGTGTGTGTGTGTGTGTGTGTGTGTGTGATTTTAGTTATAGGCGAATAGCTGTTGGTAAACAACTGAAGACAGTAAAACCACACTCACTCACATTATTATAGTTAATGGCAGCCTCAGTCATTATGTGCAAACTTACTACACACAGTGTGACACACGAGGTTAATGTGTGTTAACAGTGTATCAATGAAAACTATTTTATTTATTTATTTATTTATTTATTGTGTTCAAGATTTGATAAGATTTTGAACTTTTAATGACGGAAGATGAAAAGCAATAATAGAAATTTTAACAGTTAATCCAAACACTCAACTTATTTATTATTAGTGTACATTGATGACATTTTGAACCATTTCTGCAATATGAGCTATTCTGAACGAATGTGATTCTGTTGAATGTTGTTCCTCACGTTTTAGTAGCATTTTTGTTTTCCTAGTCATTGCTGACTAATGAATGATTTCCAGATGTTTGATCTTTCCTGCAGATCTTGTGTTTATGCCCGCGGCTTTTCTTTGGTTTGTTTGTTTTGTGGTCTTTGTGGTTTTGGCAGATCTTCTGTTTTTCCCAGCTCTTCTTTTGTTTTTGTTTTTCTAGATCTTCTTTTTCCGCTTTTAGCTCTTCTATTCATTCTTCCACCTTTCCCTTTGTTTTTAACAGCTTAGTAGCTGTTACACCCTCAAACTCAAACTGTTTGACACGTATGTAACAAGTACAGCCAGTATCTGCTAGAATGGAGAAAGATGAATGTGTTAACGGTGTAACAATGAAAATGTCCATTCGAATTTTTGTCACCACGTCTTTAATAAAGTTTGTGTTTATATAGACTTTCAACAATAAACACACAATGAGAAATATTCACTGGAGTAAGAAGTGTGACAGATTTGATTACAGTCTGACTTTAATATGACAGAGAAGAGAAATATAAGAAATAATAGTAATTCATGTTTGGTCTGCTTTGAATCTGATCGACAGATGCAGATCTTCTTGTCTTCGTGGTCTCTGTGTGGAAGAAATGAAACAAATAAAATACTGTTATAATCATGCTCTCATGTCTGTTATTATAGATGAACAAGAATCAGTTCTGAGGAAAACTGAAAGGATGTTAGTAGATGATGAAATGCAACACTGGTCTGGTTGGTTAAATATCTCCGGTGGAACAAACATTAACACAAATAAATGAAGTGGAAGAAAAGAAAAACAATCGTTCTTGACCGATGTTTCAATGTCAGTTAGAACAACATCAACAGATCGACACAGTCACTCAACTCATCTGACGTGATTACTGTGAAGAATTTATGACATTTTTAACCATTTCAACAAAATTTGCTGTTTTGAAAGAATGTGATTGTATTGAATATTGTAGCTACCTCATGTTTTAGGGCGCTCCTCTTAATTGTTGTCCAAGTACTCTGTTTTCTACTCTGAGGTCTTGTATGGCTGTTTCCAGATCTTCTATGGTTGTTGTCTGATTTCCTATTGTTGTTGCCTGACGTTCTATGATTGCTCCCAGATGTTCAATTTCCTGAACATGGGCACGACACGCCTCCAGATTGCCTGGAAACTCATCACAGAATCTTTGCAGCTCAACCTGATCACCGGAGAGATTCATGGCGTGCCGAATGGGCTGGTTATCAACATGTTTGAAAGTCCACTGAGCAGAGATTCCTCTATATCTATCCTTAAGTATATTGATCCACCAGCCGTCATCCGTGGGTCTGAAGAGCAGAACATGCAGACGGTCTTCACAATATATCCTGAAGACAACGTCTGGATGCTGGTGCAGCTGCGTCTCTCTGTGTGCTTTTGTTTCCGCATCACCTGACTCATACATGTCTCTGACCCGGATTTGCGATGCCATTTCTAGTCAGTGCTGAAGATTGTGAAGGTCCTGTTTAAAACCTCCTGTTAACCGCCTCATCCTTATAAACCCTGATAGCGCAACCCAAGCAGAAGATGACAGGAGCTATTGTTCAGTTCAGCACTTATTTGACTAGTACACAAATGAGCGTATGTCTCCGGACATGAAACTGAAATCCTGGTATAGTGCTCAGTGCTGACCATTAAAATATAATATATGCCACAGTACTGAATGATATGTTGGAATAATAACCACATTCATCGATCATGGCATCTACAGTGATACAAAGCACATCAAAAGTACCATAGTAATACCATTGTATAGTATACAGAGCTTTTCATACATTAACCCCGCAGTATTTTAAACTCAGGTTGACATTTTTCACACTGTTCAGTCTTTATCCAGGGTTAAGAATGAATCTTTGCTATTAAGGGTTTGAAGTTTCCCACTGTACTTTCTTAATACTCTTATTCACATTTCTGCGTCAGTGTCACAGACTGCATGAATACAGTACGTGATCAGTTTAAATAACAACTTATCTTCTGTATTCTTCATGGTAACATTCAATTTGCCCCTGAACAGACTTTTTGGACAATAACTGCACAAATAAATAGCTCTCTTCTTCACTCTTGCAAAACCTGCAAGGTTTCATAAACCACAATATTACAAATGTGAAACACTGCTTAGCTGTAGACAGACAGACAGACAATCAAAGATATACGTAATTAGAAGAGGAAAGTTTGTTAAAATATCTTGACAGACCTTGAATATCTTTCGGTTCATGTGTTTTTCATCCTGGTATTTGATTAAATGTAAATCTGCAAACTCTCTGCATCCAGGTGATTTACTGGAAGTGAAGTTCATTTAAGAGAAAGCCACATGACTCAAAGGCTGTTTTGCACATACTGTATGCCGTATGCAAACAAACACAGCCAGTATCTATTTGAATGGGGAAAGAGGAGAATCTCCAAAACTATTTACAATTACACTTCAGTAACATTTCAAATCATTATAGTCTTACAGTAATGGTATCATGAATGTTGATCCTTTCATCTCGTTAAACTGTAACACAACACAGTCACATTTATCTCCTCCTGTCTCTGTTTACTAGGATTTGGAGTTGTGACAATCAAATTGTGATTCAAACGATGATTCATTTTCTGAATTAGTAAATAACATTTTACATGTGATTCTGAATGATGATAGAAAAATCAGATGTTGATAAAAAATACGCATTGCATTGTCTTACAAACTTGCAGAAAGTATACAGAAGATAATGCAAATGAGTTTAAAGTTCTTTTTCTTCAGGTAAGGTTCAGAGCTGCTTTTGTTAAGAATATCAAACTCTGACAATCAAAGCACAAAATGTTACACGGTTGTTACATGAAACCATAAATCCTGGACGACAAAACCAGTCATAAGAGTAAATTTTTTAAAATTGAGATTTATTTATCATCTTAAAGCTGAATAAATCATTTTTCCATTGATGTATGGTTTATAAGGATCAGACAATATTTGTCTGAGATACAACTATTTGAAAATCTAGAATCTAAGGGTGTAAAAAAATCAAAATATTGAGAAAATCATCTTTAAAGTTGTTCAAATGAAGTTCTTAGCAATGTATTTTACTAATAAAAAATCAAGTTTTGATATATTTATGATAGGAAATGTACAAAATATCTCCATGGAACATGATCTTTACTTCATAAGCATGCAACCTTGAGTTAACAAGCGCAAGGTTTGGGGTTCGAATCCCCGGGAACACATGATAGGTAATAATTGATAGCCTGAATATACTGTAAGTCGCTTTGGATAAAAGCGTCTGCTAAATGAATACATTTAATAATTTTTTTTTAATGAATTTTAATTTAAATGTAATTTAAAGATGGTAGATAGAGGTAAGTTTCAAGATTAAAGCAATAATAGTAATTTTAACTGTTAATCCAAACAAAAACTCTCAACTTTTTATGTTATTTTGGTACTTTTATGACATTTTGAACCATTTCTACAATATTAGCTATTCTGAACGAATGTGATTCTGCTGAATGTTGTTCCTCATTGCTGACTACTTAATGATTTCCAGATGTTTAATCTTTCCTGCAGATCTTGTGTCTATGTTGTGTTCTTGTTCTTTTTTATTTTCTAGGTCGTCTTTTTCGGCTTTAAGCTCTTCTATTCATTCTTCCACCTCTTTGTTTTTTGTTTTTTTGCTTTTGTTTTCTTTTTCAGATCTTGGTCCTTTAGATCATCAGTTCTTCAAGATCTCTTGTACACTGTACATTCATAAACTCATACATTTCATTTTTTGTTTGTTTTTCATTTTATCTTAATTTTATTGTTTTTTAGTAATAGGCTATTACTAATAGCTTTTGGGTAAATGGAAACACACACACACTCACAAGGATGCATTATAATAGTTTATAGCAAGTTTTAATGTGACAGCTTAACCCATACACTTTGACGACATTTACACAAAAGGATAATGTGTGTTAACAGTGAACTTGTCTATTAGATATATCTGTTGTAGTCAAGATTTTAAAGTTTACATAGAAAGTGATATATAGAAACTATTTTATCCAGAAATTAACTTTCAATAAATACACCCAGAGAAATATAACCTATAGTAAAAAGTGTAACAACTCTGTGTCAGATATAATCACAGCTGTCTGACTTGAATGTGACAGAGAAGAGAAATACAGTGAATTAATATTCGGTTTGCTTTAAATCTGGTCAAAAGATGCAGATCTTGATGTCTTCAATCAGCTGTAAACATGATCTCTGTGTGGAAGAGACAAACATAAAATGCTGTTATATTCATGCTCTCATATAATTATAAAGTAAACATGAATAAATTCTCATGAAAACAGAACAGAATCACAACTCTTACATGCACTCAGTGTATAACCAGAGATGTTTGACTGGCGTTAGTGTATCTAAGGACTGTTTGCACTTGTACTAGTTGTCTTGAAGGAACAAGATGATAAATTTAATTCACCTTTAGGGATAATGGATCGTCTGAAAACGTCCTCATTTCATTTTATGTTTAATGTTTATTCAGCTAAAGTTGTGATGACAGAGACTTGCTAGTATTTGTTGAATACGTCTGGTTGAACAAACATCAACACATCTAAATACAAATGAAAGCTTGAAAAGCAGACACATTCAATATCAAAATATAGTTCCTGCATTTTCGTAGTTCATGACTAAATTTACATTGGGGGTAGTGAACATTTTATTTTGGCTGTTTTTCTCAAAATATTTCTCAGTGTATTTTCTCAAAAAACAAAAACTTTTTTGTCATTATTTAATAATTTTTTTTAAAGTCACTTATAAACAGATAAACCAAACAAACACCATTCAACTCACTGAAATTTGTGGTTTTATGAATATTATTAATTGATGATATTCTATACACAAAATGTATTTTATTATAAATTTATGACATGACCATGTACAATATTTACAATATTAATTTGCTTACCTCATGTTTTTTGGCAGCTCTTCTATAATTGTCTCATTATCTTATATTAAGTGCTTCCATTTGTTCTTGAATTTCAGCAGCCTGAATTGTCCGCAGATTTTTTTTAAATTTTCCACCAAAATTTTGCAATGCAGTCACATTTCCGTTGATTTCAATCACTGGATTATCTTGGTCTGGCTCGTTTTGGTCCGGTCCTCCTTGGTCTGGCTCGTTTTGGTCCGGTCCTCCTTGGTCTGGATCTTCAATCTCGTTGTAGTTGATCCGCCTAACAATGAGATCTGGATACTTATTTGCAATTAGTGTCATCCACCGAGCAGGATTAGTGGGTCTGAAGACCAGACGAGCTAGATTATTCCTCCTGGATGGAACCATTGGATTAAACATTTTGAAAAGAACATCTGGATGTTGACGAAGCTCCTCTTCTTTGAATACAGCCTTTTGTCTCTCAGTCCACTCTAAAAGACTTCCAGATCTTCCATAAATGTATCTGACAGTGTTTCTCTGCCTTTGTGCTGCCATTTCTAGTCAGTGCTGGTGTGTGAGGATGGTGAGGTCCTGTTAATCACCTCTCTCTTATAAACCCTTGTGATTGTGCAAACCATACAGAAGATGACAGGAACTATTCTTCAGTCAGCACATACTTGATTCCGTGCCCAGATGAAAACCAGTCTCCAAACTGGTTTGACCAGATAACTCTGAACCTGAAATCATGGTAATTTTAATCATGCTGGTACTTTAATATGTGCCACACTACTGAATGATAACCATATTCATCAAGGCAACTACAGTACATGATAAAAGCGTTTCAAATGTTTACACACATTATCATTTTAGCTAACAAAATCCGGTTTTATTTTTTCAACGTTTCACACTGTTCAGTCTTTATCCTGGGTTAAGAATGAATTCTGGGGACTCAGATATTTATGCATTGATAAACTCAGAGTTAAAATTCTTATTTACATATTTGTGCAATCAGTATCACTGTTTGGACGAATACACAGTTAATCAATCAATCAATCAATCAATCAATCAGTCGGGATTTTATATTCCTGATGGCACCTTCTATTATTCCCTGAACAGACTTCTTTTGATATAAAAGGTCTATTCTTCACTCCAGTTTATTCATTTTCCATCTGGGCTTGCAAAAGCAGTTTATAACACAGGGTTAAAAAACAAAAACATGCTAATAAAGTGTGAAGGATTTATTTATGCTGGATAAACTGAAGTGGGGTTAAAAAGGCAATGACCCGTGCTGTGAAAATCACTTGTGTGTGTGAAGACAAAAACTATATTCAAATAATATTCAGATTAGTTCCCACACAACAGCTCAGTGAACAAACACACATCACCACAGACAATGATATACAGTTAAAAGAAGAAATCATGGTAAAGTTTCTAATAATCATCCTGTTCTCATGTGTTTTTGAGTCACATATTTGATGAAATGTAAATCTGGTGCAGCAGGTTTGACACTGAACCGGTTTTATCAGTCCTGTGTTTAACCGCAGATCTGAAAATATGATTCATTCAGGAATACAATAAAAATCATATGATGTTCAACATCAGACACGACCAGACCTGCAACACACCTAATAGCCTCCGCCCTTACATGAAAATGAAACTTAATCAGAATCATTTCAGAGAAGAGCTGAAGTTTCACGAGAAGAGCAGAATCACAAGTGAACTGCAGGAAGCAAACTAAAGAAACAAAAGCACAATAAATGATGAAGTGTGTGAGACATTATATAATCCACACAATTCAGAGCCAACTGATCGCAGTTACAGCAAACTCTCAGTCCACTATGAAAATGTTCTCGATGATAGTTTTGTCTCTGCTAACAGCTGAACATCTACATCTGTGAGCAGCTCCTGCAAAGTTACTGGAACAATCCACAACGATGAAAAGATCCCATCACAAACAAACATTTACATTTATTCATTCAGTTGATGCTTTTATCCAAAACGGGGAACATCACACGCAATCGTCAAGCCCACAACCGTCACATTTCACATCACCAAGTTCATAGTTTAAACTACAATAATATTAACAGGAGCTATAGGAATAATACCGTCTTCAAACTGACTTCAAAACAGTCTAAACTTCTCTTTTGTTATAATAAACTTCAAGTTTGAAGACAGAAAACTTAAGAACTGAATTTCTCTGGATGCAAATAAACATACAGTTGCTATAAGGTG
Organism: Carassius auratus; assembly: GCF_003368295.1. Lineage (NCBI taxonomy): Eukaryota > Metazoa > Chordata > Actinopteri > Cypriniformes > Cyprinidae > Carassius > Carassius auratus. The sequence continues at coordinate 1,317,218 of NC_039285.1, forward strand.
AACACAATTAATGAAGGAAACTCATGATGACGGAGCGAACTCTCTGCATCCAGCTGATTTACTGGAAAGAAGTTCATTTAGTGGAAGTCAGGCGAATCTTAGTACTGTTACACCTCGAAACTCAAACTATGATCTACACGTGTGCAGTTTTACACGTAATCAGCAGGTAATCAAGCAGAGCCAGTATCTACTGGAATGAAGAAAGATGAGAATCTCCAAAACTGTTTGACAAGATCGTTTCAGATCAGCACTGTACGATCGGACAATAACGATTTCATACATTTAGATGTACATCTTTAGCTTTAATCACCGGATAAAATCCAAAGGACAGTTTTCTCCTTGAACTGTAACAGCGCTTTATTCCTACAGCACTGAGTGTGAGGAGCTTTCTCTGTTTACTGATATTCCACCAGTTCTAGTTTCACAAAAACTCATCATCTGGGATTTAAATAATGACATTTCACACACGATTCTAAATGATGCTAAAAAAATCAGACCTTTATTAAAAATAAGCATTGCATATTATTACAAACTTGCAGAAAGTGTACAGAATTTAATGCAGATGAGTTGAGTGAAGTTTTTTTAATTCGGGCTGCTTTTGTTAAGAATATCAAACTCTGAAAATTAAAGCAGAAAATGTTACACGGCTGCTACAAGAAAGCATAAATGATCCTGTAATTCATCTGCAATCTGATTAATGGCTCCCTTTATACAGTCAGATATCAAAGATGCTTGTTTCTTTAGATCATCATCGTCATCTTCATCTCTTCAGAGTTTCTGGCTGCTGATGGGACTGAAGGCTTTGGGTGTCTGATCCTCCATGAAGGCCTCGATCTCCTCCACGGTTCGAGGGACGCAGGTCAGCAGCTCCATGCCGTCAGCCGTCACAGCGATATCATCCTCTATACGCACCTGAGACACACACGAGGAGACATAATCATAGAAATACAGTCTGGACTTTCACAAATGTAGATTTCTAATATCTGAAACAATGGAGCTTTCGGAGTTTCTGATCATAAAGTAATATCATGAAGATAAAACATATATATATAGTTGTTTAGTTTGTGGTGGGTCTGCTGTGTTCTGACCCCGCCGAAGCCGCGGAAGCGTGTCAGGACGTCGTTGTTGATGAAGCCGCACTGCGTCGCTGATTTCAGAGCGTTATCCAGCAGGTGGCTGATGAAGTAGATCCCCGGCTCCACCGTGAGGACCATGCGCTCCTGCACCACACGGCCCATCCGCAGACTCTTCAGCCCCGGCTCATCGATGCGCTCGACGCCCTGAAACACCACAGACACGTTACCCACAGGAACCTGGAGAGCTTTGGGTTCAACCCAGGTGTCTACATTTAAAGATTTACATTTGAAAAGTTTACATTTTAAATTATGAAACCGAGAATTCCGCTCCTTGATTCTGATTGGCTGAGCCACATTCCAAGCTGTTGTAAATTACAATACAAAGTAACATACAACTTTGTTTTCTTCTGTGTGTTGCTCGGCAACCACTTTGTTACAACCACAACTGTTTCTGAGGAGCTACATTGTTTCGTGGAAGAATACTGTTCCTATTAATATCAATTAGACTTTAATTTACTCAGTTTTATTCTGTGAACCTTACACTTCACATCATGCCCAACAACTCCCCTTATCTGTTATAAATTCACTGCAAACCACGGCTTCTTGGGGCTTATTGTTTTATTAATTTGCATTTATTGCTTTATTAATAAAAAAATATTTGAATGTTTAATAAATATGAAAATTGTTACAAATGTAATACATATTAATATAATGTAGTTATGCATTATAATGAAAGATTTATTTCTTCACCACAGCTCTTCATATTAAGAAGTTTGTGTGATGGGTATTGAAGAGAGAGGACTCAAATGCGAGGGCAAAATGACAGTCTTTAATCCAACAAAGGAAAGCCACCGGAAAATCCAACTAAGGAGTACAAAGATGAAAACTAAGGAAGACCCGAAGGCTGGGTTAAACTAACACAGGAAACCTCCGTGGCAGGAACAACCAGAAGGCTGGCGAGATGGAGGCTTTGACTGGGCTCAGGGGAGAGCTGGGGATCGGAGCTCGCAGTGCGGAGCGGCCGCGGCGAAGAACAGCAGGTAAGGTTCTGTGGGGTATAATGGGTGAGCACAGAGATGTACAGGTAACGATAGTAGACAACTAACTTCACCCCGACTAGACAGGACAGGACGAGACCAACAGCTAACACGGACGCCAAAGGCAACGGCTTCATACGGAAGTAACAATCTGACAATGAGACACGGGAACGAGAGGGTAGAAGTAGCCCAAATAACAAGGCAAGATGAGAACCAGGTGGAGGGGGAATTATCTTAATGAGAAGTGAAGACAGCTGTGACACAGAAGCGAAGAGCGAGGGAGACAGGAGGGGAAAAACCAGCAGGGGGAGACAGAGGGAGAAGAAGAGAGAGATAGAGACAGGATCATGACAAGACCATGACAGTACCCTCTCCTCAAAGAGCGCCTCCAGGCGCTCCAGCGGGGAAATGCTGGCGAGACCGGAGGAAATCATCAATGAGCGAGGGGTCTAGGATATCCTTAGGGGAGACCCAACTCCTCTCCTCAGGACCATACCCCTGCCAATCGACTAAGTATTGGTATCCACGACCCCGACGCCGCCTATCTATGATCCTGCGGACGGTGTAGACCGGGGAGTCTTCGATACGAACGGCAGAGAAGGACGTGGGAGGGGGGGAGCGAGAGGTCGGTTTAATGCAGGAGACGTGAAACACCGGGTGAACACGACGAAGATTATGCGGCAACCGGAGTTTGACGGCGACAGGGTTAACGATCTTGACAATGCGGAACGGCCCGATGAAGCGGGGAGCCAGTTTACGGGAGTCAGACTGGAGGGGTAAATTAGATGTAGAAAGCCAAACCCTCTGACCCGCGGCATAGCGAGGACTCTTGACACGCGATTTATTGGCAGCCACGCACATGCGTCTCTTAGAACGACAAAGTGCGGATCTCACCCTCTTCCAGGTTCGTTTACAGCGACTGATAAAGGTCTGAACGGACGGGCAGTGAGAATCGGTCTCTTGGGACGAAAATAAGGGCGGTTGATAGCCGAGGCAACATTGAAAGGGAGAGATACCAGAGGCCGAGGAGGGGAGGGAATTATGAGCATACTCAGCCCAGGAAAGCTGTTCGACCCAAGATGAGGGATTGCGAAAGGCTAGACTGCGGAGCATGCGGGCAACAATCTGATTGGCTCGCTCGGCCTGGCCGTTAGTCTGTGGGTGAAAACCCGAGGAAAGGCTAGCAGTGGCCCCTATGAGACGGCAAAATTCTCTCCAGAACTGCGAGGCGAATTGCGGACCCCTATCGGACACGACGTCGGTGGGCAACCCGTGATACTTAAACACATTATCAATCATAATCTGGGCCGTTTCCTTTGCAGAAGGCAGTTTGATAAGAGGAATGAAGTGCGCCGATTTTGAGAAGCGGTCGACTACCGTCAGGATGACAGTCTTGCCGGCTGAGGGCGGAAGACCGGTGATAAAGTCGAGAGCTATATGGGACCACGGGCGAGAGGGAACAGGTAGCGGTCGGAGAAGACCAGCAGGCGGAGAGTTGCCTGCTTTGGTTTGGGCACAGACAGAGCAGGCAGCGATAAAGCGGCGCGCATCACGTTCTAAAGAGGGCCACCAGAAACGCTGGCGGATAAATGCGACAGTGCCTCGAGCACCGGGATGAACCGCTAGTCTAGAAGAATGGGCCCATTGAAGAACCGCTAATCGTGTGGGAATTGGGACAAAGAGGCTGCCCCTAGGGCAGTTACGGGGAGTAGCGACGTGAGAGAGAGCGCGTTTAACCTGTCTCTCGATCCCCCAGACCGTAGCCCCCACCACCCGACCGGAAGGGATAATCTCCTCTCGGGCGGTGCGGCCGATCGAGGGATCGAAGAGTCGAGACAACGCATCTGGTTTACCGTTCTTAGAGCCCGGACGGTATGAAATGACAAAATCAAAACGCGTAAAGAAAAGGGCCCAGCGAGCCTGACGCGAGTTCAATCTCTTGGCGGAGCGAATGTATTCTAAATTGCGATGATCCGTGAAAACAATAAAAGGAACAGAGGATCCCTCTAACCACTGCCGCCACTCACCCAATGCCAGGCGGATGGCGAGGAGCTCTCGATTCCCGACATCATAATTACGTTCAGCGGGGGAAAGGCGGTGGGAGAAGTACGCGCAAGGGTGTATCTTATTATCCGACGCTGACCGCTGGGAAAGAACGGCTCCCACCCCCACCTCGGAGGCATCGACCTCAACGATAAACTGTCTTGAGCTATCTGGGGTGCGGAGGATGGGTGCGGACGTAAAAAGGGTCTTTAGCCGGTCAAACGCCTCCTGCGCAGAACCGGACCAACTGAAACGAGACTTAACCGAAGTGAGGGCAGTGAGTGGCGCGGCCACCTGACTGAAGTTGCGTATAAAGCGGCGATAAAAATTAGCAAAACCGAGAAAGCGCTGTAGCGAGACACGAGACTCAGGGACGGGCCAATCGAGCACGGCCTGGACCTTGGTAGGGTCCATTTTGATCCCCTCTGCCGAGATAACGGAGCCTAAAAACGTTATAGACGAAGCATGAAAGGAGCACTTCTCGGCCTTAACAAAGAGTCGATTCTCAAGCAAACGTTGGAGAACGCGGCGAACGTGCTGCACATGAACCTGGAGAGAGGGCGAAAAAATCAAAATGTCATCGAGATAGACAAAAACGAATAAATTGAGCATATCCCGAAGGACGTCATTGATCAGAGCCTGAAAGACAGCGGGGGCGTTAACCAATCCGAAGGGGAGGACCCTATACTCGAAGTGGCCGAGGGGCGTGTTAAAGGTGGTCTTCCACTCGTCCCCCTCCCGAATGCGTACGAGATGGTAGGCGTTACGTAGGTCGAGCTTGGTAAAGACTTTTGCCCCCTGCAGGATATCGAAGGCTGAGGACATTAGTGGCAAGGGGTAACGATTCTTAATCGTGATGTCGTTCAGCCCCCGATAATCAATGCATGGGCGTAAAGAACCGTCTTTCTTCTTAACAAAAAAGAATCTGGCGCCGGCAGGCGACGAGGACGGAACGATTGTGCCGGCGCTGAGAGACTCGGATAAATAATTCTCTAAAGCCTCCCGTTCGGGAGCAGAAAGAGAATAGAGCCTACCCCGAGGGGGCGTGGTCCCCGGGCGGAGATCAATAGCGCAGTCATACGGACGGTGGGGCGGAAGAGACATGGCTCGAGAACGGCTGAAAACCCCTCGCAAATCGTGATACTCCTCCGGAACCCCAGTCAGATCTCCCGTCTCCTCCTGCAACACAGAAACAGAAGACACGGGGGGAACAGCCGAGGCTAAACACTTAACATGACACGACAACTTCCAAGACAAAACAGACCCCCTAGCCCAGTCAATGTGTGGATTGTGAAGTTCTAACCAAGGGTGCCCCAGTACTAAAGGGGTAAAAGGAGACTGAAAAATAAAAAAGGAAACTGTCTCTTTGTGGTTGCCAGAAATGGTTAGAGTTAATGGGATAGTCTGTTTCTGTACCCTAGGTAGGGCGCTGCCATCAAGGGCAAATAAAGAGGTGGAGTCTCTTAGCGGTGTGAGCGGAATACCTTGTTGGAGCGCCCACTTCTCATCCAAAAAGTTTCCCTCGGCCCCAGAGTCGATCAAGGCCGCACAGGAGGCTGACGACCCCGCCCACTGGAGATGCGCTGGAAGTATCGTGCAGGAAGTGGAAGGGATGGTCTTAGTGGTAGCGCACCCTCCTCCTACTGGCGAGCGTTGGCTTTTACAGGACACGAAAACACAAAGTGAGAGGCACTAGCACAGTACATGCAGAGGCGGTTAGAGATCCTCCTCTGACGCTCCTTAGGCGAAATACGCTGGCCACCCAGCTGCATGGGTTCCGGTTCTGAGTGGAAGGGGCTGACTCGAGGCGGCGAGAAGAGACTCTCCTCAAGGCGATGAGCACGACGGCGCTGATCAAACCGTCTCTCCACCCGGATGGCCAGGTCGATAAGGTCGTCGAGCCGGGCGGGGATCTCACGGACGAGGACCTCGTCCCGCACCTCTGGAGACAAGCCCTCCAGGAAGCGAGCAGTCAGTGCGGGTTGGTTCCACCCACAGGTGGTAGCGAGGGTCCGGAACTCAACGGAGAAATCCGGCACGGATCGTCTTCCCTGCCGGAGTGTGGAAAGCCGACGGGACGCCTCCTCTCCGTAGGCGGAACGGTCGAAGACCCGGATCATCTCCTCCTTGAAGCGCTCAAAGGTTGAGGTGCACTCTGCCTCCGTCTCCCAGTTGGCCGTTCCCCATTCGCGAGCCCGCCCGTGGAGGAGTGAAAGAACGAAAGCCACCTTGGCCCTCTCCTTAGCATAAGTAGCGGGCTGGAGCGAGAATACCACCTCACACTGGGTAAGGAAAGCGCGGCACTGAGTTGGCTCACCCGAATAGACCGGAGGATTGTTTATCCGAGGCTCCGTCTGACCAGGAGGAAAATAAGAGGCGGAAGGCTGGAGGCGGAGGTTGTGGACCTGGCTGGAAAGCTCGGACATTTGGGCGGCCAAAGAACCGACGGCGTGTCGGGTAGCGGAGATGTCCTCCTCATGCCTCCCGAGGAGGACGCCCTGGTGCTCGACGGCGGTCTGGAACGGGCTGCCACTCGCTGAGTCCATCATATGGTCAGATTGTTCTGTGATGGGTATTGAAGAGAGAGGACTCAAATGCGAGGGCAAAATGACAGTCTTTAATCCAACAAAGGAAAGCCACCGGAAAATCCAACTAAGGAGTACAAAGATGAAAACTAAGGAAGACCCGAAGGCTGGGTTAAACTAACACAGGAAACCTCCGTGGCAGGAACAACCAGAAGGCTGGCGAGATGGAGGCTTTGACTGGGCTCAGGGGAGAGCTGGGGATCGGAGCTCGCAGTGCGGAGCGGCCGCGGCGAAGAACAGCAGGTAAGGTTCTGTGGGGTATAATGGGTGAGCACAGAGATGTACAGGTAACGATAGTAGACAACTAACTTCACCCCGACTAGACAGGACAGGACGAGACCAACAGCTAACACGGACGCCAAAGGCAACGGCTTCATACGGAAGTAACAATCTGACAATGAGACACGGGAACGAGAGGGTAGAAGTAGCCCAAATAACAAGGCAAGATGAGAACCAGGTGGAGGGGGAATTATCTTAATGAGAAGTGAAGACAGCTGTGACACAGAAGCGAAGAGCGAGGGAAACAGGAGGGGAAAAACCAGCAGGGGGAGACAGAGGGAGAAGAAGAGAGAGATAGAGACAGGATCATGACAAGACCATGACAGTTTGCTTTACAAACGGGGAAATATTTCTCTTGATCTTTTAAGATTAACCAACTTGATGTACAATGAAAGCATAGTTTGTAGTTTGACATGATACGAAAATACATTATTTTAAGCATATAAACATTCAATTTGTATAGCACTTTTCAAAATGAACATGTTTTCAAAGCAGCTTTTCAGAAATTAATCATGTTACTATTTATAATATGTGACACTGGAGCACAAAACCAGTCATAAGGGTCAATTTTAAGAAACTGAGATTTATGCATCATATGAAGGCCGAATAAATCACCTTTTCATTGATGTGTGGTTTATTAGGATCAGACAATATTTGGCCAAGATACAACTATTTGAAAATTTGGAATCTGAGGGTGCAAAAAAGTTCTACATATTGAGAAAATCATCTTTAAACTTCTAAGCAATGCATATTACTAATGGAAAATTATGTTTTGATATATTTACAGTAGGATGTAATTATGCATCGTTATTACTACTAGCTTCAATATTAAAATGATTTATATCGCTTGAGATTCACCTCTAAATGCTAGCAGTACACATGGCCTTCATGGAAAAAACAGAAAAAGTAGTCTAAGTGAATCTCTCCCTTTTCTGATGTGATCCGCTCTGACCTCTGGATATCCTCCCACGTCGTGGACGTCGATGCCCAGCAGGTGACCCAGACCGTGTGGCATGAACACAGAGCCCAGATGAACCTTCAGCATCTCCTCCACGTTCCCACGCAGGATCCCGATCTTCACCAGCTCCTCCAGGTGAACCCGGTCAGCCAGAAGATGCATATCTGTCCACTTCACACCTGAGCACCAGTGAAGGGTGATAAGACTGAGGTCACAGGAATACTGAGATCCATACGGTGAGTGTGTTATTGCATCATGTCTCTCTGTAGTTTGATATCAGCTTTGGCTCTAGTATTTAGTGTTTTGTACCTGGTTTGATGGCGGCCATCACGGCTCTGGAGGACTTCAGCACGGCTTCATAAATGGCTCTCTGGTCTGCGGTGAACTTGCCGTTGGCTGGGAAAGAGCAGGTGATGTCGGAGGAGTAGCAGTAATACTCTCCACCCATATCAAACAGACTGAAACAATCAGACAGAGTTTTTATGGTTTGGATTGATTTTCATGATTTGGTGACAGCATCAAATACTGAGTATTCCTGCTTTATTGTATTGTATTCTATTATTGCATGATTATTATTTAACATTTTTATAATGTACAAAGCTTTTGGACTTTGACAGTTCCACTTAAAAAAAAGTCAAATTTTTTAACTTTTATTATTGATTATAGATAACAAACAATTAAATATTTAAGCTATGGTCTTGTGTACAGGATATTGCAACACATGAAATTAAAATAAAAAAGCTGCATACCATAGAGAAAGCATTCTTTAAGATTTAATAAATGTATAATAATATTTGAAAAACAGTTTAATAAAGTGTCATAATTTTTGCAGAAAGAAACCCCTAGAATCTGTATATCTAGGTATTGCTTTATTTTTTATTTGATTTGAATATAGAATTTTGAATTATGAAAATTTGGTTTTAATTTTTTTTATTTTAAAATAAATTGGTTGAACCTGGATGTAAATATAAACTCTCGCAGTAGTAAATTAGCTGACACTTTAAATAATTAGTCATGATTTTCAATTCATTTCTCAAGAATTTGCTTGCAAAAAATTAAAAATGTAATTCTGGATCTTGTCCGCCAGGGGTCAGTGTGTGAGCGCTTATAAAGAGATGATGACTGAAGAGAGACATATTCATCACATTGACTGAAAGACCAGCAGCCATCAACAAAACAACTGATACAGAACACATGTATTACAATAATCAAGAAACAAATGAGAAAAGAGGGAGATGAACTCACCACATGTCTCCATCCTGGATGCTTTTGTCGTTGGGAGCACCAGCGTGTCCGTAATGAAGGACGGATGAGTTATTCCCACTGTTAACATGCAACCCAAAACACTCTGAGATTTGATCATATCTTCAACAACATTCTAATGACAGAACAGATACCAGTACAGTAACAATGACAAATGCATTAATGGTACGGTACAGATTTGCAGTTCTACTGTATTCAATAGCAGCCACATTAATATTGAACTTCACTTTGAATTTGTTGCTTCAAGTATTAAATTAACACTACTGTGTGACAAACACTTTACATTTAAATTATTACTGACTGAAAATCTTGTAACATAAAAATGATTTGAAATGTTTGAATATGCATGAAATAAATGTAAGATCTGCAGTGAATTATTATTATTTTTTTTTTTATTTGAGTCTTCCTCACACAATCAAATGATTGTAAAAGGCTTGGAAAATAATGCACATATTATATGAACTGAACTGTTGTAATGCTTTTTTACACTTCTGCAGATTAACAAACATTTTTAGATGAATTATGCATCGAGTCCAAAACATGTCTGAAATTTATTCATCCAAATGTTTGCTACAGTTCAACTTTGAAAAAAATGTGTTGCTCTGGGCACAGAATGATATCAGACACCAAGAGCCTCTCAGAGAACACACACACACACACACACACACACTAATGACTTCCTCTGGTCTGTTATTGCACTGTAAGGTCATGTGCTGTTTGTGTAACACTCAGTAAGAACATCAGTAATTACTAGAACAGTGCAGCTGACCAGAGTGTTTCTGTTCTGTACGTGGCTAATTTGTGAGTTTTCTAATTGTTTGTCTGTGTTGGTGGTGCATTTACCTTCCGCAGATGCAAGTGTATGAAGTGTGACGCATCCCTCCGCGAGAGTAACAGTAATGCTGGAACAGACTGAAACACACACATTTACCATGAGCATCAGTCAAGCTCAGTCACACTTCACTCACAATCAACAGAAAATCTAAATAATACATTGTGTATAAAGAAAATTATGCATGTGTAAGCATATTTAAATACTTTGCTTTGCAAGATTATTTTCATGATATTCATCCAAATTTTCATTATCAATGAGCACATTTTAAAGAAACACAAGGACTGGAATCTGAAATATCAGTCAAAAGCAGCACGGCTTTCATTTCTCCACAGTGACCTGCAATAAAATTACAAAATGCAACATAAAGAGCCTGTCAGTCGATATAGATTAAAAATATAGTAGCCTCAAAAAACATTGAGTGATAACTTCATAACAACAGATCAACAAAACACTGATATTCAGCAGAGAAATCAGAGATTTCCATTTGCTGTGCGATAAAACCCTCAAATACATTAAAGGAGAGACCCGAGACATACAGAGGCCACTCAGGCACCCTAACAACTGCTCAAACACCATGGCTACACACTCACAACTGCTCAAACACCATGACAACACACTCAAAACCGCTCAAACACCATGACAACACACTCAAAACCGCTCAAACACCATGGCAACACATTAGCAACCACTCAACTCAAACACCATGGCAACACACTCACAACTGCTCAAACACCATGGCAACACACTCAAAACCGCTCAAACACCATGACAACGCACTCAAAACCGCTCAAACACCATGGCAACACATTAGCAACCACTCAACTCAAACACCATGGCAACACACTCACAACTGCTCAAACACCATGGCAACACACTCAAAACCGCTCAAACACCATGACAACACATTAGCAACCACTCAACTCAAACACCATGGCAACACACTAACAACTGCTCAAACACCATGGCAACACACTCACAACCGCTCAAACACCATGGCAACACACTAACAACTGCTCAAACACCATGGCAACACACTAACAACTGCTCAAACACCATGGCAACACACTCACAACCGCTCAAACACCATGGCAACACATTAGCAACCACTCAACTCAACACCATGGCAACACACTCACAACCGCTCAAACACCATGGCAACACACTAACAACCGCTCAAACACCACGGCAATACACTCACAACTGCTCAACTAAAAAACCATGGCAACACACTCACAACCGCTCAACTCAAACACCATGGCAACACACTCACAACCGCTCAAGCACCATGGCAACACATTCACAACTACTCAAACACCATGGCAACACACTCACAACCGCTCAAACACCATGGCAACACATTCACAACCGCTTAGACACCATGGCAACACATTAGCAACCGCTCAACTCAAACACCATGGCAACACACTAACAACCGCTCAAACATCATGGCAACACATTCACAACCGCTCAAACATCATGGCAACACACAACCGCTTAGACACCCTGGCAACACATTAGCAACCGCTCAACTCAAACACCATGGCAACACACTAACAACCACTCAAACACCATGGCAACACACTCACAACCGCTCAAACACCATGGCAACACACTCACAACCGCTTAGACACCATGGCAACACATTAGCAACCGCTCAACTCAAACACCATGGCAACACACTAACAACCGCTCAAACACCATGGCAACACACTAACAACCGCTCAACTCAAACACCATGGCAACACACTCACAACCGCTTAGACACCATGGCAACACACTCACAACCGCTCAAACACCATGGCAACACACTAACAACCGCTCAAACACCATGGCAACACCCCAATAACCACTCAAACACCATAGTTACACAGTAACAACTATTTAAACACCACAATAACACACTAACAAACACTCAAACCCACTAGTGACACTCTAACAACCACTTAGACATCCTAGCAACACAATGACTACCACTCAAACACCCTAGCAATACACTAACAACCACTGACACCATAGCAACCACATAGCAAAACACTAACAATCACTTAAACCCCTAGTAACACACTAACAACCATTCAGACACACCAGCTACACAATGGCAACCACTCAAGACACCCTAGTAACCACATAGCACACTAACGAACACTCAGAAACACAAACAACACCTCAGAATCATGGCATCAAGTTTAATAAAGTCAAAATAAAGTAAAATAAAATAAATAAATAAATATAAAGACAGAGAGATGACAGAAGCATTAAACATTCTTCCCCCAATTTAAGCAAAGAGGACATGAAATGTGTTTCCGAAATCACAGCAGTCCATTTACCTGACTGTGTGTGTGTGTGTGTGAGGTTCGTGGCAGCTTTAATTAAAGCATCACATGCTGCCATCAGGATGTCAGGGAGCAGGATTGATGCTGCCGCCACATGAAACAAACCATCATGACACATCAGAGCATCAGAGGACGTTCTCTGAATCACAGCGCCGCTCTCGTCCTCTAATGGAGCCACTCTTGACTCGTCTCCGTCAGGGGCTTTCTCCTGTGATCAGCACAGCAATGCTTTCAAAGAAACCAGCCAAAGATAAAACACGATCGAATGTCAAGTCTGTGCTCGCTGATGTGTGTGACGTGACAGTGATGTTTTAATATCAAGCACCAATGCAGTTCAAATAAAGAGATTTTCACTTTGGACTTCTTTATTTTGAACCGATTTTTACCAAGGGAACATGAAAATCTGAACATGAGAATTACAAAACTACTGCAACTCTGAAAGGGTGTTACGATAGTTGCATATTTACAAGGTTAATATCACTGATTGGACAAACAACTGCTTGTCTTAAACACATTTCTTGTATTAAAATTAGAAAATAAAATCTTCAATTAACCAATTCCCCTCAAATGCTGAAACTAAAAAGCATGTAAATATTCCTGCAACTGCACAAAGCTCATTAATATTCAATGATTTAGTGTTACATTCTATGTTATACAGTATCAAACAGGAAGTGTGCTTCATCACTCAGGGTTACAATGTTACGATCCACCTTTTTCAATTATAGCAAGTGTGAAATAACGCTTAACCCTTTATTTGACGTGGCTTTAACCCAGGATTAATACAAAGTTACAGAAATTATGCAAATTATTAACCAACCTCATGAATATTCCACATAAAACCATTTCTTTGTGTTCTCTAAGAAGAGAACAGAAGATGATTGATTTGAAATAACTCATTTCAGCTCACTTCGGCCGTCAGATTGTGAAAGGTCATGTGACTTTTAATTGGCTGATTCTTTCTGACAGTCATGAAAACTAAGCTGGGTTTGGTTCTCATTATGAGGAAATGAAGTCAGCGATCAGGGAAGCACTTCCTTCAGGGTCTGATCTCCCTGTGTGCTTATTATAGATTGTATGATTCAGTTATGCTAGATTAAATCACACGCTAAAGGGGGACTAGATCTTGAAAGCACTTTTAATTGAGGATTAATTGTAGCTTGCATCCAGGAAACAGATCCATGTACATTTCCTCTATTCAAGCTTTTTTCATATGAAGGAGTAAAGTTTTAATATACACTATATTATATTATATCATATTAATTATTATTTTTTTTACATTTCTTATGACTTTATTTTTATAGTTTTTATTTTAAAATTATTTATTTACATATTTATGATTACATTTTTAGAGCTTTTATTATTTTTATTTAAAATATTTTTATATTATGATATAATATTTCTATAATAATTTTAAATAATTTACATTTAAGTTAAACATTTTTAGGTTTTAATACATTTGAAGTGTTTTTAATTTAGTTTTTATTTTAAAGTGAGTTCCTTTGACTTACATATTTATGATTTAATTCATTTCTAGTAAGTGTTTTGTTTTGATCATTTTTATTTTAACATTGAGGTTAGGGTTAAAATTTTGTTTTTAATTAGTAACATTTATTTAAAACTGTATAATTTCATTTTAATTTAAGTTTAGTGGTTAATTTTGATTGTTTTCATTTTAGAAGTAGGTTCTTTAACTGTACATATGTATGATTAAATTTTTGTCATTTTTATAATTTTCTTTTAAATTATCTAAATTAATTAAAAAATGATTTAATTAATTTAGCATTATTTTATTTTTTTATTATTTTTATATTTCTAAGATAAAATTTTCAGTAAGTGTTTTATTTTGATTGTTTTTAGTTTACAATAATTTACTTTAAATTTGGCACACCCTGTTTTAGAGGAATGCCAATGTACCATGATAACGAGCAGCGTGACGACTGATATCCCATCATGCTCTGGTGTTTTTTGGGCTGTGTCACAGCTGGAAGAACATCTCTGCTGCACATTACACAGTCTCACCATCTGCACTTCCTCTTAAATGAACAATCACGCAGCAGTTTTCACATGCTGTACTCAGAGCTTCAACATCGGGACACTTTCTGAATTTAGCTCCTGTTCTGGCGTTCGCTGCTCCAGAAACACACATCAGAAATACATCTCACTCACAGGTGTGATAAAGCATTATTTATTCTCCCTGCACATGTGTAATGACCCAAAAATGAATACAGCCTCCTCATAATGCCCTGTTTTTAGCTGAAATGCACAGTTCCTGCAAATCAATACTGAATTAAGTACATTAACTTACACTCATGTGGTTTCAAAACTATATGATATCCTTCAGTGGAGGAAGCTGAATGATAATGAATGCATGAATACTGCATGCAACCTCTGCTCATTGCACTTTATCCCTAAAACAATTTCTTAAAGTTCCTCTGAGATCTTAAGTGAATATGTGAATATTTGACCATTATATGGACACACTTTCATGTTCATGGTTAATGGTCAAATGACATGCAGCTAAACAAATTACTTATTTATTATAATTACCGTACTTGTATATTAAAATTACCTCTATTAATTTTAAATGTATAAGATTATATACATATTTTATATATATATATATATATATATATATATATATATATATATATATATATATATATATATATATATATATATATATATATATATATTAT